>NC_048584.1:43644032-43686532 GCF_013265735.2 Oncorhynchus mykiss
GTTACCTGCGCGTGTGTGTGTGTGTGTGTGACAGTGTGTATCCTGTGTGTGTGTATATATGACAGTGTGTATCCTACCTGTGTTGGGGATGCCGAGTCGTCCCCCCAGGCTGCCCAGGGTAGCGGAGGTGCTGTGGCCAGGATCTCTGACCACTGTATGATGACCGCCGTGGTGGTACTCATCTCTGTCAACGTTTTAATAGACCCACATAGCAGTTCATATAAATACTGTGTGTTAACTGTGTTGGGGGTGGTGTGTGTGTTAACTGTGTTGGGGGTGGTGTGTTACTGGTGTGTGTGTTAACTGTGTTGGGGGTGGTGTGTGTGTTAACTGTGCTGGGGGTGGTGTGTGTGTTAACTGTGTTGGGGGTGGTGTGTTACTGGTGTGTGTGTTAACTGTGTTGGGGGTGGTGTGTGTGTTAACTGTGCTGGGGGTGGTGTGTGTGTTAACTGTGTTGGGGGTGGTGTGTGTGTTAACTGTGTTGGGGGTGGTGTGTTACTGGTGTGTGTGTTAACTGTGTTGGGGGATGGTGTGTGTGTTAATTGTGTTGGGGGTGGTGTGTGTGTTAACTGTGTTGGGAGATGGTAGTTACTGGTGTGTGTGTTAACTGTGTTGGGGGTGGTGTGTTACTGGTGTGTGTGTTAACTGTGTTGGGGGTGGTGTGTTACTGGTGTGTGTGTTAACTGTGTTGGGGGTGGTGTGTGTGTTAACTGTGTTGGGGATGGTATGTTACTGGTGTGTGTGTTAACTGTGTTGGGGGTGGTGTGTGTGTTAACTGTGTTGGGATGGTATGTTACTGGTGTGTGTGTGTTAACTGTGTTGGGGGTGGTGTATTACTGGTGTGTGTGTTAACTGTGTTGGGGGTGGTGTGTGTGTTAACTGTGTTGGGGGTGGTGTGTGTGTGTTAACTGTGTTGGGGTGGTGTGTGTGTGTTAACTGTGTTGGGGGATGGTGTGTGTGTTAACTGTGTTGGGGGTGGTGTGTGTGTGTTAACTGTGTTGGGGGATGGTGTGTGTGTTAACTGTGTTGGGGGTGGTGTGTGTGTTAACTGTGTTGGGGGTGGTGTGTGTTAACTGTGTTGGGGATGGTGTGTGTGTTAACTGTGTTGGGGGATGGTGTGTGTGTTAACTGTGTTGGGGGTGGTGTGTCTTAACTGTGTTGGGGATGGTGTGTGTGTTAACTGTGTTGGGGGTGGTGTGTGTGTTAACTGTGTTGGGGGTGGTGTGTGTTAACTGTGTTGGGGGTGGTTACCATTCTAGGCTACCATCGAGCAGTGAGACATGCGTTATTAGCATTTTATTACTATGTGTTATTAACATGTTATTACTATGTGTTGTTAGCATTTTATTACTATGTGTTATTAGCATGTTATTACTATGTGTTATTAACATGTTATGTGTGTTAACTGTGTTAAGTGTGTTAACTAGCATGTTATTACTATGTGTTATTAACATGTTATTACTATGTGTTATTAGCATGTTATTACTATGTTTTATTACTATGTGTTATTAACGTGTTATTACTATGTGTTATTAACATGTTATTACTATGTGTTATTAACATGTTATTGCTATGTGTTATTAGCATGTTATTACTATGTGTTATTACTATGTGTTATTAGCATGTTATTACTATGGGTTATTAACATGTTATTACTATGCGTTATTAGCATGTTATTACTATGTGTTATTAACATGTTATTACTATGTGTTATTACTATGTGTTATTAACATGTTATTACTGTGTGTAATTAGCATGTTATTATTATGGGTTATCAACATGTGTTATTAGCATGTTATTACTATGGGTTATTAACATGTGTTATTAGCATGTTATTACTATGTGTTATTAGCATGTGTTATTACTATGGGTTATTAACATGTGTTATTAGCATGTTACTACTATGTGTTATTAACATGTTATTACTATGTGTTATTAACATGTTATTACTGTGTGTAATTAGCATGTTATTATTATGGGTTATCAACATGTGTTATTAGCATGTTATTACTATGGGTTATTAACATGTGTTATTAGCATGTTATTACTATGGGTTATTAACATGTGTTATTAGCATGTTATTACTATGGGTTATTAACATGTGTTATTAGCATGTTATTACTAGGTGTTATTAACATGTTTTTACTATTCAAAATGTAATGGGTAGTTTTGGGTGTCAAGGAAAATGTATGTAGTTAAAAGAAAACTACAATATTTTCTTAGGAAATGTATTGGAGTAAAAGTTGTCAAAAATATAAATAGCAAAGTACATATGACTTAAGTAGTACTTTAAAGTATTTTTACTGAAGTACTTTACACCACTGGGTGTGTCTGCATGCGTGTTTGAGAGGACATTGTGTGTGTGTCTGCATGCGTGTTTGAGAGGACATTGTGTGTGTGTCTGCATGCGTGTTTGAGAGGACATTGTGTGTGTGTCTGCATGCGTGTTTGAGAGGACATTGTGGGTGTGTCTGCATGCGTGTTTGAGAGGACATTGTGTGTGTGTCTGCATGCGTGTTTGAGAGGACATTGTGGGTGTGTCTGCATGCGTGTTTGAGAGGACATTGTGTGTGTGTCTGCATGCGTGTTTGAGAGGACATTGTGTGTGTGTCTGCATGCGTGTTTGAGAGGACATTGTGGGTGTGTCTGCATGCGTGTTTGAGAGGACATTGTGTGTGTGTCTGCATGCGTGTTTGAGAGGACATTGTGTGTGTGTCTGCATGCGTGTTTGAGAGGACATTGTGTGTGTGTGTCTGCATGCGTGTTTGAGAGGACATTGTGTGTGTGTCTGCATGCGTGTTTGAGAGGACATTGTGTGTGTGTCTGCATGCGTGTTTGAGAGGACATTGTGGGTGTGTCTGCATGCGTGTTTGAGAGGACATTGTGTGTGTGTCTGCATGCGTGTTTGAGAGGACATTGTGTGTGTGTCTGCATGCGTGTTTGAGAGGACATTGTGTGTGTGTCTGCATGCGTGTTTGAGAGGACATTGTGTGTGTGTCTGCATGCGTGTTTGAGAGGACATTGTGTGTGTGTGTCTGCATGCGTGTTTGAGAGGACATTGTGTGTGTGTCTGCATGCGTGTTTGAGAGGACATTGTGTGTGTGTCTGCATGCGTGTTTGAGAGGACATTGTGTGTGTGTCTGCATGCGTGTTTGAGAGGACATTGTGTGTGTGTCTGCATGCGTGTTTGAGAGGACATTGTGTGTGTGTCTGCATGCGTGTTTGAGAGGACATTGTGTGTGTGTCTGCATGCGTGTTTGAGAGGACATTGTGTGTGTGTCTGCATGCGTGTTTGAGAGGACATTGTGTGTGTGTCTGCATGCGTGTTTGAGAGGACATTGTGTGTGTGTGTCTGCATGCGTGTTTGAGAGGACATTGTGTGTGTGTCTGCATGCGTGTTTGAGAGGACATTGTGTGTGTGTCTGCATGCGTGTTTGAGAGGACATTGTGTGTGTGTGTCTGCATGCGTGTTTGAGAGGACATTGTGTGTGTGTCTGCATGCGTGTTTGAGAGGACATTGTGTGTGTGTCTGCATGCGTGTTTGAGAGGACATTGTGTGTGTGTCTGCATGCGTGTTTGAGAGGACATTGTGTGTGTGTCTGCATGCGTGTTTGAGAAGACATTGTGTGTGTGTCTGCATGCGTGTTTGAGAGGACATTGTGTGTGTGTCTGCATGCGTGTTTGAGAGGACATTGTGTGTGTCTTACCTGTCCCATGCCACAGTCCTGCCCATGGTGCCGCCCACGTGCTTCAGGCCGCGGAGCTCTGCTGGCAGCTCCAGGGAGGACAGGGTGGACGAGTTGTACACCTTTATTTTAGGAAAACAAACATAAATATATATATATATATATATAAAATAATAATAACAACAATAATAGACATATACATACTATTACAATATAACTATTACACCAATATAACTATTACACTATACACCAATATAACTATTACACTATACACCAATATAACTATTACACTATACACCAATATAACTATTACACTATTACACCAATATAACTATTACACTATACACCAATATAACTATTACACTATACACCAATATAACTATTACACCAATATAACTATTACACCAGTATAACTATTAAACTATACATTGTGAACACTTGTTGTAAGTCAGTGTGTCTCTGCTTCTACTTGTGGTCCAGACCAGGCAACTGTAAAGCTTTGGACAAACACTGATATTAAAATGGCTTCATAAATACATCTGATTGATCCACACACACACGCACACGCACACGCACACACACACACACCTTGATCTTGAGGCTGGGCAGGGGGTCCAGCAGTGGAGAGGTTGTCATGGGGATCTTGTGGTGACCATCGTTGGCACCCTGCCGCAGGGAGAAGAGAGGATCCCTGAAGGTACCCGCTGTGGCTGTCAGGTCTGGGGGCGCAGAGGGGTGGAGGAGGTGAGGGTTGTCTGCAGGAGGAGGAGAGAGAGGGGGAGTTGTTATATAGTTTCATCGGCTGATTGTGATTTTTGGGAGCAAAGTGGTTACAATACATGCTTTATTGGTCCATTTAAAAAAAACTATATATATATTTAACCTTTATTTAACGAGGCAAGTCAGTTAAGAACAAATTCCTATTTACAATGACGGCCTACACCGGCCAAACCCCGGACGACGCTGGGACAATTGTGCGCCGCCCAATGGAACTCCCAATCACAGCCGGTTGTGATACAGCCTGGAATCAAACCAGGATGTCTGTAGTGACGTCGCAAGCGCTGAGATGCAGTGACTTAGACCGCTGCGCCTCTCGGGAGCCCATTTGCACAGATATTATTTATGCTTTGCTGTACCAGTACCCAAGCTGACACACACACACCAAAGGCTGGGAGCAGCTGATGGGGCGGTAGCTAGTACTCTGGGATAATGAAACCAACAACCCCCCGGCTGGTGGTATCTAGTACACTGGAATAATGATAACCCTCCGGCTGGTGGTATCTAGTACACTGGGATAATGAAACCAATAACCCTCCGGCTGGTGGTATCTAGCACACTGGGATAATGAAAGCAATAACCCTCTGGCTGGTGGTAGCTAGTATACTGGGATAATGAAGCCAATAACCCTCCGGCTGGTGGTATCTAGCACACTGGGATAATGATAACCCTCTGGCTGGTGGTATCTAGTACACTGGGATAATGATAACCCTCTGGCTGGTGGTATCTAGTACACTGGGATAATGATAACCCTCCGGCTGGTGGTATCTAGTACACTGGGATAATGGAACCAATAACCCTCTGGCTGGTGGTATCTAGTACACTGGGATAATGATAACCCTCCGGCTGGTGGTATCTAGTATACTGGGATAATGATAACCCTCTGGCTGGTGGTATCTAGTACACTGGGATAATGATAACCCTCCAGCTGGTGGTATCTAGTACACTGGGATAATGATAACCCTCCGGCTGGTGGTATCTAGTACACTGGGATAATGAAACCAATAACCCTCTGGCTGGTGGTATCTAGCACACTGGGATAATGAAAGCAATAACCCTCTGGCTGGTGGTAGCTAGTATACTGGGATAATGATAACCCTCCGGCTGGTGGTATCTAGTACACTGGGATAATGATAACCCTCCGGCTGGTGGTAGCTAGTATACTGGGATAATGATAACCCTCCGGCTGGTGGTATCTAGTACACTGGGATAATGATAACCATCTGGCTGGTGATATCTAGTACACTGGGATAATGATAACCCTCTGGCTGGTGGTATCTAGTATACTGGGATAATGAAACCAATAACCCTCTGGCTGGTGGTAGCTAGTACACTGGGATAATGAAACCAACAACCCTCCGGCTGGTGGTATCTAGTACACTGGGATAATGATAACCCTCCGGCTGGTGGTATCTAGTACACTGGGATAATGAAACCAATAACCCTCTGGCTGGTGGTATCTAGTACACTGGGATAATGAAACCAATAACCCTCTGGCTGGTGGTAGCTAGTACACTGGGATAATGAAGCCAATAACCCTCCGGCTGGTGGTATCTAGCACACTGGGATAATGAAAGCAATAACCCTCTGGCTGGTGGTAGCTAGTATACTGGGATAATGATAACCCTCCGGCTGGTGGTATCTAGTACACTGGGATAATGATAACCCTCCGGCTGGTGGTAGCTAGTATACTGGGATAATGATAACCCTCCGGCTGGTGGTATCTAGTACACTGGGATAATGATAACCCTCTGGCTGGTGATATCTAGTACACTGGGATAATGATAACCCTCTGGCTGGTGGTAGCTAGTACACTGGGATAATGAAACCAATAACCCTCTGGCCGGTGGTAGCTAGTATACTGGGATAATGAAACCAATAACCCTCTGGCTGGTGGTAGCTAGTACACTGGGATAATGAAACCAATAACCATCTGGCTGGTGGTAGCTAGTACACTGGGATAATGAAACCAATAACCCTCTGGCTGGTGGTAGATAGTACACTGGGGAAATGAAACCAACAACCCTCTGGCTGGTGGTAGCTAGTACACTGGGATAATGAAACCAACAACCCTCTGGCTGGTGGTAGCTAGTACACTGGGATAATGAAACAAATAACCCTTCGGCTGGTGGTATGTAGTACACTGGGATAATGAAGCCAATAACCCTCTAGCTGGTGGTAGCTAGTATACCGGGATAATGAAGCCAATATCCCTCTGTCTGGTGGTAGCTAGTATACTGGGATAATGAAACCAATATCCCTCCGGCTGGTGGTAGCTAGTACACTGGGATAATGAAACCAATAACCCTCCGGCTGGTGGTAGCTAGCATACTGGGATAATGAAACCAATAACCCTCTGGCTTGTGGTAGCTACTACACTGGGATAATGAAGCCAATAACCCTCTGGCTGGTGGTAGCTAGTATACTGGGATAATGAAGCCAATAACCCTCTGGCTGGTGGTAGCTAGTATAGTGGGATAATGAAACCAATAACCCTCTGGCTGGTGGTAGCTAGTATACTGGGATAATGAAACCAATAACCCTCCGGCTGGTGGTAGCTAGTACACTGGGATAATGAAACTAATAACCCTCTGGCTGGTGGTAGCTAGTATACTGGGATAATGAAACCAATAACCCTCTGGCTGGTGGTAGCTAGTACACTGGGATAATGAAACCAATAACCCTCTGGCTAGTGGTATCTAGTACACTGGGATAATGAAGCCAATAACCCTCTGGCTGGTGGTAGCTAGTACACTGGGATAATGAAACCAATAACCCTCTGGCTGGTGGTATCTAGTACACTGGGATAATGAAACCAATAACCCTCTGGCTGGTGGTAGCTAGTACACTGGGATAATGAAGCCAATAACCCTCCGGCTGGTGGTATCTAGCACACTGGGATAATGAAAGCAATAACCCTCTGGCTGGTGGTAGCTAGTATACTGGGATAATGAAGCCAATAACCCTCCGGCTGGTGGTATCTAGCACACTGGGATAATGATAACCCTCTGGCTGGTGGTATCTAGTACACTGGGATAATGATAACCCTCTGGCTGGTGGTATCTAGTACACTGGGATAATGATAACCCTCCGGCTGGTGGTATCTAGTACACTGGGATAATGGAACCAATAACCCTCTGGCTGGTGGTATCTAGTACACTGGGATAATGATAACCCTCCGGCTGGTGGTATCTAGTATACTGGGATAATGATAACCCTCTGGCTGGTGGTATCTAGTACACTGGGATAATGATAACCCTCCGGCTGGTGGTATCTAGTACACTGGGATAATGATAACCCTCCGGCTGGTGGTATCTAGTACACTGGGATAATGAAACCAATAACCCTCTGGCTGGTGGTATCTAGCACACTGGGATAATGAAAGCAATAACCCTCTGGCTGGTGGTAGCTAGTATACTGGGATAATGATAACCCTCCGGCTGGTGGTATCTAGTACACTGGGATAATGATAACCCTCCGGCTGGTGGTAGCTAGTATACTGGGATAATGATAACCCTCCGGCTGGTGGTATCTAGTACACTGGGATAATGATAACCATCTGGCTGGTGATATCTAGTACACTGGGATAATGATAACCCTCTGGCTGGTGGTATCTAGTATACTGGGATAATGAAACCAATAACCCTCTGGCTGGTGGTAGCTAGTACACTGGGATAATGAAACCAACAACCCTCCGGCTGGTGGTATCTAGTACACTGGGATAATGATAACCCTCCGGCTGGTGGTATCTAGTACACTGGGATAATGAAACCAATAACCCTCTGGCTGGTGGTATCTAGTACACTGGGATAATGAAACCAATAACCCTCTGGCTGGTGGTAGCTAGTACACTGGGATAATGAAGCCAATAACCCTCCGGCTGGTGGTATCTAGCACACTGGGATAATGAAAGCAATAACCCTCTGGCTGGTGGTAGCTAGTATACTGGGATAATGATAACCCTCCGGCTGGTGGTATCTAGTACACTGGGATAATGATAACCCTCCGGCTGGTGGTAGCTAGTATACTGGGATAATGATAACCCTCCGGCTGGTGGTATCTAGTACACTGGGATAATGATAACCCTCTGGCTGGTGATATCTAGTACACTGGGATAATGATAACCCTCTGGCTGGTGGTAGCTAGTACACTGGGATAATGAAACCAATAACCCTCTGGCCGGTGGTAGCTAGTATACTGGGATAATGAAACCAATAACCCTCTGGCTGGTGGTAGCTAGTACACTGGGATAATGAAACCAATAACCATCTGGCTGGTGGTAGCTAGTACACTGGGATAATGAAACCAATAACCCTCTGGCTGGTGGTAGATAGTACACTGGGGAAATGAAACCAACAACCCTCTGGCTGGTGGTAGCTAGTACACTGGGATAATGAAACCAACAACCCTCTGGCTGGTGGTAGCTAGTACACTGGGATAATGAAACAAATAACCCTTCGGCTGGTGGTATGTAGTACACTGGGATAATGAAGCCAATAACCCTCTAGCTGGTGGTAGCTAGTATACCGGGATAATGAAGCCAATATCCCTCTGTCTGGTGGTAGCTAGTATACTGGGATAATGAAACCAATATCCCTCCGGCTGGTGGTAGCTAGTACACTGGGATAATGAAACCAATAACCCTCCGGCTGGTGGTAGCTAGCATACTGGGATAATGAAACCAATAACCCTCTGGCTTGTGGTAGCTACTACACTGGGATAATGAAGCCAATAACCCTCTGGCTGGTGGTAGCTAGTATACTGGGATAATGAAGCCAATAACCCTCTGGCTGGTGGTAGCTAGTATAGTGGGATAATGAAACCAATAACCCTCTGGCTGGTGGTAGCTAGTATACTGGGATAATGAAACCAATAACCCTCCGGCTGGTGGTAGCTAGTACACTGGGATAATGAAACTAATAACCCTCTGGCTGGTGGTAGCTAGTATACTGGGATAATGAAACCAATAACCCTCTGGCTGGTGGTAGCTAGTACACTGGGATAATGAAACCAATAACCCTCTGGCTAGTGGTATCTAGTACACTGGGATAATGAAGCCAATAACCCTCTGGCTGGTGGTAGCTAGTACACTGGGATAATGATAACCCTCTGGCTGGTGGTAGCTAGAATACTGGGATAATGAAGCCAATAACCCTCTGGCTGGTGGTAGCTAGTATACTGGGATAATGAAACCAATAACCCTCTGGCTGGTGGTATCGAGTACACTGGGATAATGAAACCAATAACCCTCTGGCTGGTGGTAGCTAGTACACTGGGATAATGAAACCAATAACCCTCTGGCTGGTGGTAGCTAGTACACTGGGATAATGAAACTAATAACCCTCTGGCTGGTGGTAGCTAGTACACTGGGATAATGAAACCAATAACCCTCTGGCTGGTGGTATCGAGTACACTGGGATAATGAAAGAAATAACCCTCTGGCTGGTGGTAGCTAGTATACTGGGATAATGATAACCCTCCGGCTGGTGGTATCTAGTACACTGGGATAATGATAACCCTCCGGCTGGTGGTAGCTAGTATACTGGGATAATGATAACCCTCCGGCTGGTGGTATCTAGTACACTGGGATAATGATAACCATCTGGCTGGTGATATCTAGTACACTGGGATAATGATAACCCTCTGGCTGGTGGTATCTAGTACACTGGGATAATGAAGCCAATAACCCTCCGGCTGGTGGTATCTAGCACACTGGGATAATGAAAGCAATAACCCTCTGGCTGGTGGTAGCTAGTATACTGGGATAATGATAACCCTCCGGCTGGTGGTATCTAGTACACTGGGATAATGATAACCCTCCGGCTGGTGGTAGCTAGTATACTGGGATAATGATAACCCTCCGGCTGGTGGTATCTAGTACACTGGGATAATGATAACCCTCTGGCTGGTGATATCTAGTACACTGGGATAATGATAACCCTCTGGCTGGTGGTATCTAGTATACTGGGATAATGAAACCAATAACCCTCTGGCTGGTGGTAGCTAGTACACTGGGATAATGAAACCAATAACCCTCTGGCTGGTGGTAGCTAGTATACTGGGATAATGAAACCAATAACCCTCTGGCTGGTGGTAGCTAGTACACTGGGATAATGAAACCAATAACCATCTGGCTGGTGGTAGCTAGTACACTGGGATAATGAAACCAATAACCCTCTGGCTGGTGGTAGCTAGTACACTGGGGAAATGAAACCAATAACCCTCTGGCTGGTGGTAGCTAGTACACTGGGATAATGAAACCAACAACCCTCTGGCTGGTGGTAGCTAGTACACTGGGATAATGAAACAAATAACCCTTCGGCTGGTGGTATGTAGTACACTGGGATAATGAAGCCAATAACCCTCTAGCTGGTGGTAGCTAGTATACTGGGATAATGAAGCCAATATCCCTCTGTCTGGTGGTAGCTAGTATACTGGGATAATGAAACCAATATCCCTCCGGCTGGTGGTAGCTAGTACACTGGGATAATGAAACCAATAACCCTCCGGCTGGTGGTAGCTAGCATACTGGGATAATGAAACCAATAACCCTCTGGCTTGTGGTAGCTACTACACTGGAATAATGAAGCCAATAACCCTCTGGCTGGTGGTAGCTAGTATACTGGGATAATGAAGCCAATAACCCTCTGGCTGGTGGTAGCTAGTATAGTGGGATAATGAAACCAATAACCCTCTGGCTGGTGGTAGCTAGTATACTGGGATAATGAAACCAATAACCCTCCGGCTGGTGGTAGCTAGTACACTGGGATAATGAAACTAATAACCCTCTGGCTGGTGGTAGCTAGTATACTGGGATAATGAAACCAATAACCCTCTGGCTGGTGGTAGCTAGTACACTGGGATAATGAAACTAATAACCCTCTGGCTGGTGGTAGCTAGTATACTGGGATAATGAAACCAATAACCCTCTGGCTGGTGGTAGCTAGTACACTGGGATAATGAAACCAATAACCCTCTGGCTGGTGGTATCTAGTACACTGGGATAATGAAACCAATATCCCTCCGGCTGGTGGTAGCTAGTATACTGGGATAATGAAGCCAATAACCCTCTGGCTGGTGGTAGCTAGTATAGTGGGATAATGAAGCCAATAACCCTCCGGCTGGTGGTAGCTAGTATACTGGGATAATGAAACCAATAACTCTCTGGCTGGTGGTAGCTAGTATACTGGGATAATGAAGCCAATAACCCTCTGGCTGGTGGTAGCTAGTATACTGGGATAATGAAGCCAATAACCCTCTGGCTGGTGGTAGCTAGTATAGTGGGATAATGAAACCAATAACCCTCTGGCTGGTGGTAGCTAGTATACTGGGATAATGAAAGCAATAACCCTCCGGCTGGTGGTAGCTAGTACACTGGGATAATGAAACTAATAACCCTCTGGCTGGTGGTAGCTAGTATACTGGAATAATGAAACCAATAACCCTCTGGCTGGTGGTAGCTAGTACACTGGGATAATGAAACCAATAACCCTCTGGCTGGTGGTATCTAGTACACTGGGATAATGAAGCCAATAACCCTCTGGCTGGTGGTAGCTAGTACACTGGGATAATGATAACCCTCTGGCTGGTGGTAGCTAGTATACTGGGATAATGAAGCCAATAACCCTCTGGCTGGTGGTAGCTAGTATACTGGGATAATGAAACCAATAACCCTCTGGCTGGTGTTAGCTATTACACTGGGATAATGAAGCCAATAACCATCTGGCTGGTGGTAACTAGTATACTGGGATAATGAAACCAATAACCCTCCGGCTGGTGGTAGCTAGTATACTGGGATAATGATAACCCTCTGGCTGGTGATATCTAGTACACTGGGATAATGATAACCCTCTGGCTGGTGGTATCTAGTATACTGGGATAATGAAACCAATAACCCTCTGGCTGGTGGTAGCTAGTACACTGGGATAATGAAACCAACAACCCTCCGGCTGGTGGTATCTAGTACACTGGGATAATGATAACCCTCCGGCTGGTGGTATCTAGTACAATGGGATAATGAAACCAATAACCCTCTGGCTGGTGGTATCTAGTACACTGGGATAATGAAACCAATAACCCTCTGGCTGTTGGTAGCTAGTACACTGGGATAATGAAGCCAATAACCCTCCGGCTGGTGGTATCTAGCACACTGGGATAATGAAAGCAATAACCCTCTGGCTGGTGGTAGCTAGTATACTGGGATAATGATAACCCTCCGGCTGGTGGTATCTAGTACACTGGGATAATGATAACCCTCCGGCTGGTGGTAGCTAGTATACTGGGATAATGATAACCCTCCGGCTGGTGGTATCTAGTACACTGGGATAATGATAACCCTCTGGCTGGTGATATCTAGTACACTGGGATAATGATAACCCTCTGGCTGGTGGTATCTAGTATACTGGGATAATGAAACCAATAACCCTCTGGCTGGTGGTAGCTAGTACACTGGGATAATGAAACCAATAACCCTCTGGCTGGTGGTAGCTAGTATACTGGGATAATGAAACCAATAACCCTCTGGCTGGTGGTAGCTAGTACACTGGGATAATGAAACCAATAACCATCTGGCTGGTGGTAGATAGTACACTGGGATAATGAAACCAATAACCCTCTGGCTGGTGGTAGCTAGTACACTGGGGAAATGAAACCAACAACTCTCTGGCTGGTGGTAGCTAGTACACTGGGATAATGAAACCAACAACCCTCTGGCTGGTGGTAGCTAGTACACTGGGATAATGAAACAAATAACCCTTCGGCTGGTGGTATGTAGTACACTGGGATAATGAAGCCAAGAACCCTCTGTCTGGTGGTAGCTAGTATACTGGGATAATGAAACCAATATCCCTCCGGCTGGTGGTAGCTAGTACACTGGGATAATGAAACCAATAACCCTCCGGCTGGTGGTAGCTAGCATACTGGGATAATGAAACCAATAACCCTCTGGCTTGTGGTAGCTACTACACTGGGATAATGAAGCCAATAACCCTCTGGCTGGTGGTAGCTAGTATACTGGGATAATGAAGCCAATAACCCTCTGGCTGGTGGTAGCTAGTATAGTGGGATAATGAAGCCAATAACCCTCCGGCTGGTGGTAGCTAGTATACTGGGATAATGAAACCAATAACCCTCTGGCTGGTGGTAGCTAGTACACTGAGATAATGAAGCCAATAACCCTCCGGCTGGTGGTAGGTAGTACACCGGGATAATGAAGCCAACAACCCTCCGGCTGCCGGATCAGTCCCTGAAGATTTCCCCCTCAGCAGCTTGGGGGGTTCGAACCCTCTTGTTACCGGCCCTCCTCTCTAAGAGGCTACAGAGAGTAAAGAGCACGTTGGATAATGAAGCCAATAAACCCTCTAACTTTGAGGTAAAGAGCACGTTGGGATCGTCTTGAGAAGAAACTCCAGACGGACTTTGGAGATCGAGAAGACATCAAAAAGGTGATATTTTTTAAATTAGAAGAGACCAAGACAGAAACAGAAGACAAACTGAACACAAATATAAAAGCATCACGTGAAGAGTTGGTCCCATGTTTCATGAGCTAAAATAAAAAATACAATCACAGACATTTTCCATAAGCACAAAAAGCTTGTTTCTCTCAAATTGTGTGCACAAATGTGTTTATACCCCTGTTAGTAAGCGTTTCTCCTAGGCAAAGATAATGAATCAAACTGACAGGTGTGGTATATCAAGAAGCTGGTTCAACAGCATGACCATTGCACAGGTGCACATTGTGCTGGGGACAAATAAAAAAATGTGCAGTGTTGTCACACGAACACGATTCCACAGATGTCTTACGTTTTCAAGGAGATGTGAAATGGGGATCACGCTGACTGCAGGAATGTCCACCAGAGCTGTTGCCAGGTAATCTAACATAAACTGCCTCCAACGTCATCTTAGAGAATTTGGCTGGACGTCCAACTGGCCTCGCGATTGGTTTGCTGACGTTGTGAACAGAGTGCCCCATGGTGGGGGTGGGGTTATGGTGTTTACTGATGTCAACGTTGTGGACAGAGTTCCCCATGGTGGTGGTGGGGTTATGGTGTTTGCTGATGTCAACGTTGGGGTTATGGTGGTGGTGGGGTTATGGTATGGGGAAGGCATGAGCAACAGACAACGATCACAACTACATTTTATCGATGGATGAATTTGAATGCACAGAGAAACCGTGACGAGAACCTGAGACCTATTGCCATGTCATTCATCCGTCGTGATCACCTCATGTTTCAGCATGATAATGCACGGCCTAATGTCGCAAGGATCTGTACACCATTCCTGGAAGCTGAAAATGTCCCAGTTCTTCCATGGCCTGCATACTCACCAGACATGTCACCCATTGAGCATGTTTGGGATGCTCTGGATCGACGTGTACGACAGCGTGTTCCAGTTCCCGCCAATATCCAGTAACTTCACAAAGCCATTGGAGAGAAGTGGGACAACATTCCACAGGCCACAATCAACAGCCTGATCAACTCTATGTGAAGGAGATGTGTTGCACTGCATGAGGCAAATGGTCACACCAGATACTGACTGATCCACACCAGATACTGACTGGTTCTGATCCACACCAGATACTGACTGGTTTTCTGATCCACACCAGATACTGACTGGTTCTGATCCACACCAGATACTGACTGGTTCTGATCCACACCAGATACTGACTGGTTCTGATCCACACCAGATACTGACTGGTTTTCTGATCCACACCAGATACTGACTGGTTCTGATCCACACCAGATACTGACTGGTTCTGATCCACACCAGATACTGACTGGTTCTGATCCACACCAGATACTGACTGGTTCTGATTCACGGCCCTACCCTTTTTTATTTAAAAAATATATACTTTTTACCCACAATTTTTTGATATCCAATTGGTAGTTACAGTCTTGTCCAATCGCTGCAACTCCCGTATGGACTTGGGAGAAGCGAAGGTTGAGAGCCGTGCGTCCTCTGAAACACAACCTGCCATGCCGCACTGCTTCTTGACACACTGCTCGCCATCCGCACACAGCTGGTGACCAAAGTCAGCGTGCATGCGCCCGGTCCACCACAGGAGTCGCTAGAGTGCGATGGGACAACCCGGACGACACTGGGCCAATAGTGTGCTGCCTCATGGGTCGCCCGTTCGCAGGTGGCTGCGACACAGCCCGTGATCGAACCCGGGTCTGTAGTGACGGCTCAAGAACTGCGCTGCGACCGCTGCGCCACTCGGGAGACCAATAGCTTTTTCTTTTTGAAAGGTGACCTTTGTGACCTGTGACCTGTGCTCTGAACTCTGTGACCAACAAATACATATCTGTATACCCAGTCATGTTTGGCTTCATTTCAGTTGACTGATATCCACATATAAAGAGTAATATCTTTGAAATTGTTGCATGTTGCGTTTATATAATTTTTTATCAGTATATGTAAAAACCGAGAACATCTGGAGATGTCCCCTGCTGATTATAGACCTGTCAACTAAAATATATCTTTGTAATACTCTACAATCTCAGGATATAACATTTACGTGGAGAAAAAAAAGCTAAATAAGAAAAAGGAAAAATAAAAATAATATCCTTTAAGTGGACTACAAAAAACACGACATAGTTAGATGCTTATGTTGTTGAGTAAAAGGATGACTAGCAGGTTGAGGGCTTCAACTTCATTGGCGTCCACATCACCAACAAACTATCATGGTCCAAACACACCAAGACAGTCGTGAAGAGGTCACGACAAAACCTATTCACCCTCAGGAGACTGAAAAGATTTGGCATGGGTCCTCAGATCCTCAAAACGTTCTACAGCTGCACCATGGTTGCATCCCTGCCTGGTATGGCAACTGCTCGGCCTCCGACCACAAGGCACTACAGAGGGTAGTGTGTACGGCCCAGTAGATCACTGGGGCCACGCTTCCTGCCATCCAGGACCTCTATACCAGGCGGTGTCAGAGGAAGGCCCTAAAAATTGTCACAGACTCCAGCCACCCTAATCATAGACTGTTCTCTTTGCTACCGCACTGCAAAGTGTACCGGAGCGCCAAGTCTAGGTCCAAGAGGCTTCTGAACAGCTTCTACCCCCAAGCCATAAGACTCCTGAACAGCTCATCAAATGGCTACCCAGACTACCCCTCTTTTACACTGTTGCTACTCTCTGTTGTTATCATCTATTCATAATCACTTTAATAACTCTACCTACATGTACAGTACATATATTACCCCACACATTGACAATATACCCCCCTGTATATAGTCTCGCTATTGTTATTTTATTGCTGCTCTTTAATTACTTGTTACTTTTATTTCTTATTCTTATCCATATTTTTTTTTAACTGCATTGTTGGTCAGGGGCTCGTAAGTAAGCATTTCACTGTATTGTGTTGTATTCGGCGCATGTGACTAATCAAATTTGATTTGATTTAATAAGTGACAACAAACAATATATAGGAAGAGGAGGAGGAGGAAGAGGAGGAAGAAGGTGAAGGGGAGGAGAAGAGAGGAGGAGGAAAGGGAGGAGGAGGAAGAGGGAGAAGGAGGAGACAGAGGAGCAGGAAGAAGAAGGAGGAGGAAGAAGAGGAAGAGGAGGAGAAGAAGAAGAACAACAACAACAACAGTGACTCACCCTGTCTGGGTGGTTTGTAGTTGCCGGGGTGGAAGGCGGCGGTGAGGGCGGAGGAGGAGTCAGTGATATCACCTTGGAGATGGTGACAGTTGCGTCGGTATGCCAACACCCCAACACACAGTACCAGCACCACAGAGAGTAACAGCGCCCCCACCAGGCCGGCATACACCATTACACCAATACCAGGGTCCAACGCTGAGAGAGAGAGAGAGAGAGAGAGAGAGAGAGATGAAGAGAGAGAGGAGAGAGAGAGAAGGAAAGAGAGAGGGAGAGAGAGAAGAGGGAGAGAGAGAAGAGAAAGAGAGAGAGAGAAAGAGAGAGAGAGAGAGAGAGAGAGAGAGAGAGAGAGAGAGAGAGAGAGAGAGAGAGAGAGAGAGAGAGAGAGAGAGAGCATTAGGGCTCTGCATGGATAGCCCAGTGGAGGCTGCTGAGAGGAGGATGGGTCATTATAATGGCTGAAATGGAGTCAATGGAAGGGAACATATGGTACCACATGTTTGATGTGTTTGATACCATTCCAGACATTATTATTAGCCATCCTCCCCTCAGCCTCCACTGGGATAGACACACACACACACACACACACACACACACACCCCCCCCCCCCACACACACACAGGCTAAACGTGTACACACTACTTCAGAACAACAGTCTTTCATACCTCTTCCTGATCTGCAGAGGGAGCTATTGTCTACAATGACAGAGGGCCTTAATGCAGGGCCTTAACGCAGGGCCTTAATGTCTGTCACCTGTTCCCTGATATCCCATCAAAACTCCTACTCTCCCTTCCTCCTCTCTCTCCTCCTCCTCTCCCCTCCTCCTCTCTCTCCTCCTCTCTCTCCTCCTCTCCCCTCCTCCTCTCCCCTCCTCTCCCCTCCTCCTCTCTCTCCTCATCACAACTCATCTCTCCTCCTCCCATCACAACACCTCCTCTCTCCTCCTCCTCCCATCACAACTCCTCCACTCCCCTCCTCTCTCTCTCCTACTCTCTCTTCCACCCATCACAACTCCTCCTCTCGCTCCTCCTCCTCTACCCTCCTCTCTCCTCTTCTCTCATCCTCCAATCACAACCCCCCCCCTCTCCTCCCTTCTTCTCCCCTTGTACATCTTCTCCTCTCCTGTTCTGTTCTGTGATTGTTTCTGACTAAGCTGCCTTCCTGACTCCTGACTCCACCACTCTAACACAGAGCCAGACTCCTGACTCCACCACTCTAACACAGAGCCTGACTCCTGACTCCACCACTCTAACACAGAGCCAGACTCCTGACTCCACCACTCTAACACAGAGCCAGACTCAGGGCTCGATGTCCCTCTATCAGGTCCTAATGGCCTGGTACTCAGGGCTCTATTGTCCCTCCATCAGGTCCTAATGGCCTGGTACTCAGGGCTCTATTGTCCCTCCATCAGGTCCTAATGACCTGGTACTCAGGGCTCTATTGTCCCTCCATCAGGTTCTAATGGCCTGGTACTCAGGGCTCTATTGTCCCTCCATCAGGTTCTAATGGCCTGGTACTCAGGGCTCTATTGTCCCTCCATCAGGTTCTAATGGCCTGGTACTCAGGGCTCTATAGTCCCTCCATCAGGTTCTAATGGCCTGGTACTCAGGGCTCTATAGTCCCTCCATCAGGTTCTAATGGCCTGGTACACAGGGCTCTATTATCCCTCCATCAGGTTCTAATGGCCTGGTACTCAGGGCTCTATTGTCCCTCCATCAGGTTCTAATGGCCTGGTACTCAGGACTCTATTGTCCCTCAATCAGGTTCTAATGGCCTGGTACTCAGGGCTCTATTGTCCCTCCATCAGGTCCTAATGGCTGGGTACTCAGGGCTCTATTGTCCCTCCATCAGGTTCTAAGGGCCTGGTACTCAGGGCTCTATTGTCACTCCATCAGGTCCTAATGGCCTGGTACTCAGGGCTCTATTGTCCCTCCATCAGGTCCTAATGGCCTGGTACTCTGGGCTCTATTGTCCCTCCATCAGGTCCTAATGGCCTGGTACTCAGGGCTCTATTGTCCCTCCATCAGGTTCTATTGGCCTGGTACTCAGGGCTCTATTGTCCCTCCATCAGGTTCTAATGGCCTGGTACTCAGGGCTCTATTGTCCCTCCATCAGGTTCTAATGGCCTGGTACTCAGGGCTCTATTGTCCCTCCATCAGGTCCTAATGGCCTGGTACTCAGGGCTCTATTGTCCCTCCATCAGGTCCTAATGGCCGGGTACTCAGGGCTCTATTGTCCCTCTAACCACTCTGACATCATTGCAATTAAAAATCACCACCATACACCTATCATTAAAACAGTATGGTGCTTTTAAAACTCACCTCCCTGTGATGATGAATTTGAAGAAAGAAGTTCAACAGCAGGTTGAAACTGAGTGGAAAACCTGGTCGTTGTGGATGTTTGTGTTGAAGCCAAACACAACGAAATGGACAGGTGATGATTAATTCAAAACACCCATATAAAAATTAGGGATAATGCACACACAGAGGCACACACATAGGCCAGAGCCCAAGCCTGTGAAAAAAATGAATTCAAATAAGGATTGTGCTGTTCTTTATACAATATGTACCCTGCAGCATATTTGTATTTATTTATCTAGGGAAGTCAGTTAAGAACACATTATTATTTTACAATGCTCGGGCCTTCCCCTCCCGTAACCCGGACGACGCTGGGCCAATTGAGAACCGCACTAAGGGACTCCCAATCACAGCCAGTTGTGATACAGCCTGGATTCGAAGCAGGGTACGCCTCTAGCATTGAGATACAGTGCCTTAGACCGCTGCGCCACTCGGGAGCCCATTTATTTTACACCGCAGAACATAAAAAAATTAATTTAAAAAACGACAGAAACTGGTCTTTAATTGGTCGAGCCTTTATTCCAACATTTCAAACATTTTGAATATGGACTGTATTATTATGCATACTGGAGGGAACCTATAGATATCCATCAGTCTGGGATGGAACCTATAGATATCCATCAGTCTGGGATGGAACCTATAGATATCCATCAGTCTGGGAGGGAACCTATAGATATCCATCAGTCTGGGAGGGAACCTATAGATATCCATCAGTCTGGGATGGAACCTATAGATATCCATCAGTCTGGGAGGGAACCTATAGATATCCATCAGTCTGGGATGGAACCTATAGATATCCATCAGTCTGGGAGGGAACCTATAGATATCCATCAGTCTGGGAGGGAACCTATAGATAGGCCTATACTGGATGGAACCTATAGATAGGCCTATACTGGAGGGAACCTATAGATAAGCCTATACTGGATGGAACCTATAGATATCCATCAGTCTGGGAGGGAACCTATAGATAGGCCTATACTGGATGGAACCTATAGATATCCATCAGTCTGGGAGGGAACCTATAGATAGGCCTATACTGGATGGAACCTATAGATATCCATCAGTCTGGGAGGGAACCTATAGATAGGCCTATACTGGATGGAACCTATAGATAGGCCTATACTGGAGGGAACCTATAGATAAGCCTATACTGGATGGAACCTATAGATATCCATCAGTCTGGGAGGGAACCTATAGATAGGCCTATACTGGATGGAACCTATAGATATCCATCAGTCTGGGAGGGAACCTATAGATAGGCCTATACTGGATGGAACCTATAGATAGGCCTATACTGGATGGAACCTATAGATATCCATCAGTCTGGGAGGGAACCTATAGATAGGCCTATACTGGATGGAACCTATAGATAGGCCTATACTGGATGGAACCTATAGATATCCATCAGTCTGGGAGGGAACCTATAGATAGGCCTATACTGGATGGAACCTATAGATAGGCCTATACTGGATGGAACCTATAGATATCCATCAGTCTGGGAGGGAACCTATAGATAGGCCTATACTGGATGGAACCTATAGATAGGCCTATACTGGATGGAACCTATAGATATCCATCAGTCTGGGAGGGAACCTATAGATAGGCCTATACTGGATGGAACCTATAGATAGGCCTATACTGGATGGAACCTATAGATATCCATCAGTCTGGGAGGGAACCTATAGATAGGCCTATACTGGATGGATTGGTTACCTGATGCTACGCTCCAAACCTTATATCCATCAGTCTGGGAGAGAACCTATAGATAGGCCTATACTGGATGGATTGGTTACCTGATGCTACGCTCCAAACCTTATATCCATCAGTCTGGGAGAGAACCTATAGATAGGCCTATACTGGATGGA
The DNA here is from genome assembly GCF_013265735.2 of Oncorhynchus mykiss. Classification (NCBI taxonomy): domain Eukaryota; kingdom Metazoa; phylum Chordata; class Actinopteri; order Salmoniformes; family Salmonidae; genus Oncorhynchus; species Oncorhynchus mykiss. The sequence goes on from NC_048584.1 coordinate 43,665,321, forward strand.
TTGGTTACCTGATGCTACGCTCCAAACCTTATATCCATCAGTCTGGGAGGGAACCTATAGATAGGCCTATACTGGATGGATTGGTTACCTGATGCTACGAGTGAAAACCCCCAGAGTAGCCTACCTGAACGAACAGGCGGGAAAGAGACTTCCATTCGCTATTCGAAGGCAGAGGCAGATGACATGTCCATTCCCCACCCCCTGTTCCTGTCCCTGCCCATTTGATAATGGATCATTCTAAATCTAAATTGGGGCGGCAGGGTAGCCTAGTGGTTAGAGTGTTGGACTAGTAACCGGAAGGTTGCAAGTTCAAACCCCAGAGCTGACATGGTACAAATCTGTTGTTCTGCCCCTGAACCCACTGTTCCTCATTGAAAATAAGAATTTGTTCTTAACTGACTTGCCTAGTTATATAAAGATAAATAATAATTTAACATATTAGTAAAGACAATATTATATTGAGAATAGTCTGATGGGTTAAAATAGAATCATAGAGCACAAGCTTATTTTTTATTGACATCAATAGTCTATATAATAGTCTATTCTGTTTCCTCTGAAATACATTTCCCTTCATATCATAATGTTTTGTTAGACCTGCCTAAAATAAACAATGGATTTGTTTTTTTTGTGCGATGGTGTATATTAAATTGATTGATCAGATGTTCCAAAGGTCTGCGTCAGGCTTGTAGGCTGTGGAGGCCTGGAGATGATACACGTGTTTATGTTAATTCACGGTAAATTACCGTGAGGTGGGCAGTCTTTTCAAATCAAATCAAATCAAATGTTATTGGTCACATACACATGGTTAGCAGATGTTATTGGTCACATGCACATGGTTAGCAGATGTTATTGGTCATATGCACATGGTTAGCAGATGTTAATGGTCACATGGTTAGTAGATGTTAATGGTCACATGGTTAGCAGATGTTATTGGTCACATACACATGGTTAGCAGATGTTATTGGTCACATACACATGGTTAGCAGATGTTATTGGTCACATACACATGGTTAGCAGATGTTATTGGTCACATACAGATGGTTAGCAGATGTTAATGGTAACATACACATGGTTAGCAGATGTTAATGGTCACATACACATGGTTAGCAGATGTTAATGGTCACATACACATGGTTAGCAGATGTTAATGGTCACATACACATGGTTAGCAGATGTTAATGGTCACATGGTTAGCAGATGTTAATGGTCACATGGTTAGCAGATGTTAATGGTCACATGGTTAGCAGATGTTAATGCTAGTGTAGCGAAACGCTTGTGCTTCTAGTTCCGACAATGCAGTAATAACCAACAAGTAATCTAACGAGTAATCTTATATTATTATCATCATTTTAGGGTGTTACAGAAGACCTGCATTATCACCACTACCCATAGACCTGAATTATCATCACTACCCATAGACCTGAATTATCATCTCTACCCATAGACCTGAATTATCACCACTACCCATAGACCTGAATTATCACCACTACCCATAGACCTGAATTATCATCACTACCCAAAGACCTGAATTATCATCACTACCCATAGACCTGAATTATCACCACTACCCATAGACCTGAATTATCATCACTACCCATAGACCTGAATTATCATCACTACCAAAATACCTGAATTATCATCACTACCCATAGACCTGAATTATCACTACTACCCATAGACCTGAATGACCTGAATTATCATCACTACCCATAGACCTGAATTATCATCACTACTCATAGACCTGAATTATCACCACTACCCATAGACCTGAATTATCACCACTACCCATAGACCTGAATTATCACCACTACCCATAGACCTGAATTATCATCACTACCCAAAGACCTGAATTATCATCACTACCCATAGACCTGAATTATCATCACTACCCATAGACCTGAATTATCACCACTACCCATAGACCTGAATTATCATCACTACCCATAGACCTGAATTATCATCACTACCCATAGACCTGAATTATCACCACTACCCATAGACCTGAATGACCTGAATTATCACCACTACCCATAGACCTGAATTATCATCACTACCCATAGACCTGAATTATCACCACTACCCATAGACCTGAATTATCATCACTACTCATAAACCTGAATTATCATCACTACTCATAGACCTGAATTATCATCACTACCCATAGACCTGAATTATCATCACTACCCATAGACCTGAATTATCATCACTACCCATAGACCTGAATTATCACCACTACCCATAGACCTGAATGACCTGAATTATCACCACTACCCATAGACCAGAATTATCATCACTACTCATAGACCTGAATTATCACCACTACCCAAATACCTGAATTATCATCACTACTCATAGACCTGAATTATCACCACTACCCATAGACCTGAATTATCATCACTACCCATAGACCTGAATTATCATCACTACCCATAGACCTGAATTATCATCACTACCCATAGACCTGAATTATCACCACTACCCATAGACCTGAATTATCACCACTACCCATAGACCTGAATTATCATCACTACTCAAAGACCTGAATTATCATCACTACCCATAGACCTGAATTATCACTACTACCCATAGACCTGAATTATCACCACTACCCATAGACCTGAATTATCACCACTACCCATAGACCTGAATTATCACCACTACCCATAGACCTGAATTATCATCACTACCCATAGACCTGAATTATCACCACTACCCATAGACCTGAATTATCACCACTACCCATAGACCTGAATTATCATCACTACCCAAAGACCTGAATTATCATCACTACCCAAAGACCTGAATTATCACCACTACCCATAGACCTGAATGACCTGAATTATCATCACTACCCATAGACCTGAATTATCATCACTACCCATAGACCTGAATTATCATCACTACCCATAGACCTGAATTATCATCACTACCCATAGACCTGAATTATCACCACTACCCATAGACCTGAATGACCTGAATTATCACCACTACCCATAGACCTGAATTATCATCACTACCCATAGACCTGAATTATCATCACTACCCATAGACCTGAATTATCATCACTACCCAAATACCTGAATTATCATCACTACCCATAGACCTGAATTATCACCACTACCCATAGACCTGAATTATCATCACTACCCATAGACCTGAATTATTATCACTACCCATAGACCTGAATTATCACCACTACCCATAAACCTGAATTATCATCTCTACCCATAGACCTGAATTATCATCACTACCCATAGACCTGAATTATCATCACTACCCATAGACCTGAATTATCATCACTACCCATAGACCTGAATTATCACCACTACCCATAGACCTGAATTATCATCACTACCCATAGACCTGAATTATCATCACTACCCATAGACCTGAATGACCTGAATTATCACCACTACCCATAGACCTGAATTATCACCACTACCCATAGACCTGAATTATCATCACTACCCATAGACCTGAATTATCACCACTACCCATAGACCTGAATTATCACCACTACCCATAGACCTGAATTATCTCACTACCCATAGACCTGAATTATCACCACTACCCATAGACCTGAATTATCATCACTACCCATAGACCTGAATTATCATCACTACCCATAGACCTGAATTATCATCACTACCCATAGACCTGAATTATCACCACTACCCATAGACCTGAATTATCACCACTACCCATAGACCTGAATTATCATCACTACCCATAGACCTGAATTATCACCACTACCCATAGACCTGAATTATCACCACTACCCATAGACCTGAATTATCACCACTACCCATAGACCTGAATTATCATCACTACCCATAGACCTGAATTATCACCACTACCCATAGACCCATACCCATAGGAAATCCATTTTAGGAATTCTATTTGTATGGTTGGTTCACTTCCAAACAGTGAAGAGTGTTCCAACTTCTGATTGTCTTCAGAGACAAACATTTTCTGGGACACTTTCTTCTTTCAACTATATTAAAAATGGTGTCTTTTAGTCTAAAAAGTGGATCAATGTTAAAATATTTGATTTAGGGGAGCTATATTAATTTGTTATTTAAGGTAAGAGGGGTGTCAATTAAAAAGCCAATTCCTCTCAAAGCTTATTTGAGGAAGAAGTCTGAAGGAGAGACCTTGGATCCTCTCTTCCAATGGGCTTTGAGAGGAATTGTGGAAACAAGGACAGAGAAAGCAAGGATTTGATGGATAGTAGGGTTTGTTACTGTTACTGCTACTGCTACTGTTACTGTTACTGTTACTGCTACTGTTACTGCTACTGTTACTGCTACTGTTACTGTTACTGCTACTGTTACTGCTACTGTTACTGTTACTGTTACTGCTACTGTTACTGTTAATGTTACTGCTACTGCTACTGTTACTGTTACTGTTACTGCTACTGTTACTGCTACTGTTACTGCTACTGTTACTGTTACTGCTACTGTTACTGCTACTGTTACTGTTACTGTTACTGTTACTGTTATTGCTACTGTTACTGCTACTGTTACTGCTACTGTTACTGTTACTGTTACTGTTACTGTTACTACTACTGTTACTGTTACTGTTACTGCTACTGTTACTGTTACTGTTACTGTTACTGTTACTGCTACTGTTACTGTTACTGTTACTGCTACTGTTACTGCTACTGTTACGGTTACTGTTACTGTTACTGCTACTGTTACTACTACTGTTACTGCTACTGTTAGAGTTACTACTACTGCTACTGTTACTGTTACTGTTACTGTTACTGCTACTGTTACTGTTACTGCTACTGTTACTGTTACTGTTACTGCTACTGTTACTGTTACTGTTACTGCTACTGTTACTGCTACTGTTACTGTTACTGCTACTGTTACTGTTACTGTTACTGCTACTGTTACTGTTACTGTTACTGCTACTGCTACTGTTACTGTTACTGCTACTGTTACTGCTACTGTTACTGCTACTGTTACTGTTACTGCTACTGTTACTGCTACTGCTACTGTTACTGTTACTGTTACTGCTACTGTTACTGCTACTGTTACTGCTACTGTTACTGTTACTACTACTGTTACTGTTACTGTTACTGTTACTGCTACTGTTACTGTTACTGTTACTGCTACTGTTACTGTTACTGTTACTGCTACTGTTACTGTTACTGTTACTGTTACTGTTACTGCTACTGTTACTACTACTGTTACTGCTACTGTTAGAGTTACTACTACTGCTACTGTTACTACTACTGCTACTGTTACTGCTACTGGTACTACTACTGTTACTGCTACTGTTACTGTTAATGTTACTGTTACTGTTACTGCTACTGTTACTGTTACTACTACTGCTACTGTTACTGCTACTGTTAGAGTTACTACTACTGCTACTGTTACTACTACTGTTACTGCTACTGTTAGAGTTACTACTACTGCTACTGTTACTACTACTGCTACTGTTACTGCTACTGTTACTACTACTGTTACTGCTACTGTTACTGTTACTGCTCCAACTACTGTTACTACTACATCTGCTCAACCGTACTCTACTGTCAAGCTCTGTCCACTCTACCATGTGGTTACTGTGTTAACGGTTCAACCTCAAAGCCCCAGGGTAGACAAGGTGGACGGAGGTGAGGTGGACAAGGTGATGGAGTAAACTAGTGAAGGAGTAACTAGTGATGGAGTAAACTAGTGAAGGAGTAACTAGTGATGGAGTAAACTAGTGAAGGAGTAACTAGTGAAGGAGTAACGAGTGATGGAGTAAACTAGTGAAGGAGTAACTAGTGATGGAGTAAACTAGTGAAGGAGTAACTGGTGAAGGAGTAACTAGTGATGGAGTAAACTAGTGAAGGAGTAACTAGTGATGGAGTAAACTAGTGAAGGTGCTATATCGGCATCTCCAATGATCGAATTGCGGGGTAGAAAAAAATGTAATAAAATGCCTAGACCTACCCATAATGCACTGGTCAAAAGTAGTGCACTAAATATGAAAATATAGAATTACAGACATTTTAGGTTGCGATTTGGGATGCTAGTAAACTAGCAAAACAATGTAAATCAAGTAAATAAATATGAACACAAAATCAATTAATCACCTTGGTGAAAACATGCCTGTTATACTTGTCCTGAGCACAGCATACGTACATACTCTCTCAAATATGAAATTTATAGAGGGAAATATGTTGCTACTGATACTGTATGGGTATGTGGAAGCTATATAATATAACAAATAACAAAGAACACTATACTAAACACTATAAATAAACCCCCAGTTATTTACCGCGTCTTCTTCAGGGAGAAATGTTGGTGATTTACCCAATGAATTACTGGGAGTTTATATATAGAGCGTGCGACTCTTTTTGCTATATATATATGTTTTTATAGCTTCCAGTTTATCCACCGTTAGTCAGCACCTCTAAACTAAATAATTTCTCTGTGGGTACGCCAGCTCATGCTTTCTGTAAAAGTATATGTGACAGTGGGATTTTCTATAAATACTGAGCCAAAAAAGAATAGCTGAGAAGGAGATAGAGGGAGAGGGAGAGGGAGAGAGAGAGAGAGAGAGAGAGAGAGAGGGGGAGAGAGAGAGGGAGGGAGAGAGAGAGAGAGAGGGGAGAGAGAGAGGGAGGGAGAGAGAGAGAGGGAGAGGGAGAGAGAGAGGGGAAGAGAGAGAGAGAGAGAGAGAGAGAGAGGGAGGGAGGGAGAGAGGGGCAGAAAGATAGAGAACACACAAAAAAACACAAAAAAACAAGGCAAACTAGAATGCTATTTGGCCCTAAACAGAGAGTACACAGTGGAAAAATACCTGACCACTGTGACTGACCCAAACTTAAGGAAAGCTTTGACTATGTACGAACTCAGTGAGCATAGCCTTGCTATTGAGAAAGGCCGCCGTAGGCAGACATGGCTCTCAAGAGTAGACAGGCTATGTGCTCACTGCCCACAAAATGAGGTGGAAACTGAGCTGCACTTCCAAACCTCTTGCCCAATGTATGACCATATTAGAGACACATATTTCCCTCTGATTACACAGATCTACAAAGAATTCAAAAACAAATAACATTTTGATATATTCACATATCTGTTGGGTGAAATACCCAGTGGTGTAAAGTACTTAAGTAAAAATACTTTAAAGTACTACGTAAGTCGTTTTATGTGATATCTGTACTCTACTATTTATATTTTTGACAACTTTTACTTCACTACATTCCTAAAGAAAATAATGTACTTTTTACTCCATACATTATCCCTGACACCCGAAACTACTCATTACATTTCGAATGCTTAGCAGGACAGGAAAATGGTCCAATTCACAACAACAATGTTAAATGACATTAAGGTGCACTATTACTGCTGCTACTGTTACTGCTACTACTGTTAACACTACTACTGTTACTGCTGCTACTGTTACTGCTGCTACTGTTACTGTTGCTACTGTTACTGCTACTGTTACTACTGCTGCTACTGTTACTGCTGCTACTATTACTGCTGTTACTGTTACTGCTGCTACTGTTACTGCTACTACTGTTACTGCTGTTACTGTTACTGCTACTGTTACTACTGCTACTGTTACTACTACTGTTACTGTTACTACTACTGTTACTGTTACTGCTACTGTTACTACTACTGTTACTGTTACTGCTACTGTTACTGCTGCTACTGTTACTGCTGCTACTATTACTGCTGTTACTGTTACTGCTGCTACTGTTACTGCTACTACTGTTACTGCTGTTACTGTTACTGCTACTGTTACTGCTGCTACTGTTACTGTTACTACTACTGTTACTGCTGTTACTGTTACTGTTACTACTACTGTTACTGTTACTACTACTGTTACTGCTGTTACTGTTACTGTTACTACTACTGTTATTGTTACTACTACTGTTACTGCTACTACTGTTACTACTACTGTTACTGTTACTGTTACTACTACTGTTACTGTTACTGCTACTGTTACTGCTACTACTACTGTTACTGTTACTGCTACTGTTACTGTTACTGTTACTGTTACTGCTACTGTTACTGTTACTGTTACTGCTACTGTTACTGCTACTGTTACTGTTACTGCTACTGTTACTGTTACTGTTACTGCTACTGTTACTGTTACTGTTACTGCTACTGCTACTGTTACTGTTACTGCTACTGTTACTGCTACTGTTACTGCTACTGTTACTGTTACTGCTACTGTTACTGCTACTGCTACTGTTACTGTTACTGCTACTGTTACTACTACTGTTACTGCTACTGTTACTGTTACTACTACTGTTACTGTTACTGTTACTGTTACTGCTACTGTTACTGTTACTGTTACTGCTACTGTTACTGTTACTGTTACTGCTACTGTTACTGTTACTGTTACTGTTACTGTTACTGTTACTGCTACTGTTACTACTACTGTTACTGCTACTGTTAGAGTTACTACTACTGCTACTGTTACTACTACTGCTACTGTTACTGCTACTGGTACTACTACTGTTACTGCTACTGTTACTGTTAATGTTACTGTTACTGTTACTGCTACTGTTACTGTTACTACTACTGCTACTGTTACTGCTACTGTTAGAGTTACTACTACTGCTACTGTTACTACTACTGTTACTGCTACTGTTAGAGTTACTACTACTGCTACTGTTACTACTACTGCTACTGTTACTGCTACTGTTACTACTACTGTTACTGCTACTGTTACTGTTACTGCTCCAACTACTGTTACTACTACATCTGCTCAACCGTACTCTACTGTCAAGCTCCGTCCACTCTACCATGTGGTTACTGTGTTAACGGTTCAACCTCAAAGCCCCAGGGTAGACAAGGTGGACGGAGGTGAGGTGGACAAGGTGATGGAGTAAACTAGTGAAGGAGTAACTAGTGATGGAGTAAACTAGTGAAGGAGTAACTAGTGATGGAGTAAACTAGTGAAGGAGTAACTAGTGAAGGAGTAACGAGTGATGGAGTAAACTAGTGAAGGAGTAACTAGTGATGGAGTAAACTAGTGAAGGAGTAACTGGTGAAGGAGTAACTAGTGATGGAGTAAACTAGTGAAGGAGTAACTAGTGATGGAGTAAACTAGTGAAGGTGCTATATCGGCATCTCCAATGATCGAATTGCGGGGTAGAAAAAAATGTAATAAAATGCCTAGACCTACCCATAATGCACTGGTCAAAAGTAGTGCACTAAATATGAAAATATAGAATTACAGACATTTTAGGTTGCGATTTGGGATGCTAGTAAACTAGCAAAACAATGTAAATCAAGTAAATAAATATGAACACAAAATCAATTAATCACCTTGGTGAAAACATGCCTGTTATACTTGTCCTGAGCACAGCATACGTACATACTCTCTCAAATATGAAATTTATAGAGGGAAATATGCTGCTACTGATACTGTATGGGTATGTGGAAGCTATATAATATAACAAATAACAAAGAACACTATACTAAACACTATAAATAAACCCCCAGTTATTTACCGCGTCTTCTTCAGGGAGAAATGTTGGTGATTTACCCAATGAATTACTGGGAGTTTATATATAGAGCGTGCGACTCTTTTTGCTATATATATATGTTTTTATAGCTTCCAGTTTATCCACCGTTAGTCAGCACCTCTAAACTAAATAATTTCTCTGTGGGTACGCCAGCTCATGCTTTCTGTAAAAGTATATGTGACAGTGGGATTTTCTATAAATACTGAGCCAAAAAAGAATAGCTGAGAAGGAGATAGAGGGAGAGGGAGAGGGAGAGAGAGAGAGAGAGAGAGAGAGAGAGGGGGAGAGAGAGAGGGAGGGAGAGAGAGAGAGAGAGGGGAGAGAGAGAGGGAGGGAGAGAGAGAGAGGGAGAGGGAGAGAGAGAGGGGAAGAGAGAGAGAGAGAGAGAGAGAGAGAGAGAGGGAGGGAGGGAGAGAGGGGCAGAAAGATAGAGAACACACAAAAAAACACAAAAAAACAAGGCAAACTAGAATGCTATTTGGCCCTAAACAGAGAGTACACAGTGGAAAAATACCTGACCACTGTGACTGACCCAAACTTAAGGAAAGCTTTGACTATGTACGAACTCAGTGAGCATAGCCTTGCTATTGAGAAAGGCCGCCGTAGGCAGACATGGCTCTCAAGAGTAGACAGGCTATGTGCTCACTGCCCACAAAATGAGGTGGAAACTGAGCTGCACTTCCAAACCTCTTGCCCAATGTATGACCATATTAGAGACACATATTTCCCTCTGATTACACAGATCTACAAAGAATTCAAAAACAAATAACATTTTGATATATTCACATATCTGTTGGGTGAAATACCCAGTGGTGTAAAGTACTTAAGTAAAAATACTTTAAAGTACTACGTAAGTCGTTTTATGTGATATCTGTACTCTACTATTTATATTTTTGACAACTTTTACTTCACTACATTCCTAAAGAAAATATTGTACTTTTTACTCCATACATTATCCCTGACACCCGAAACTACTCATTACATTTCGAATGCTTAGCAGGACAGGAAAATGGTCCAATTCACAACAACAATGTTAAATGACATTAAGGTGCACTATTACTGCTGCTACTGTTACTGCTACTACTGTTAACACTACTACTGTTACTGCTGCTACTGTTACTGCTGCTACTGTTACTGTTGCTACTGTTACTGCTACTGTTACTACTGCTGCTACTGTTACTGCTGCTACTATTACTGCTGTTACTGTTACTGCTGCTACTGTTACTGCTACTACTGTTACTGCTGTTACTGTTACTGCTACTGTTACTACTGCTACTGTTACTACTACTGTTACTGTTACTACTACTGTTACTGTTACTGCTACTGTTACTACTACTGTTACTGTTACTGCTACTGTTACTGCTGCTACTGTTACTGCTGCTACTATTACTGCTGTTACTGTTACTGCTGCTACTGTTACTGCTACTACTGTTACTGCTGTTACTGCTACTGTTACTGCTGCTACTGTTACTGTTACTACTACTGTTACTGCTGTTACTGTTACTGTTACTACTACTGTTACTGTTACTACTACTGTTACTGCTGTTACTGTTACTGTTACTACTACTGTTATTGTTACTACTACTGTTACTGCTACTACTGTTACTACTACTGTTACTGTTACTGTTACTACTACTGTTACTGTTACTGCTACTGTTACTGCTACTACTACTGTTACTGTTACTGTTACTACTACTGCTACTACTACTGTTACTGTTACTACTACTGTTACTGCTACTACTACTACTGTTACTGCTACTGTTACTGTTACTACTACTGTTACTGTTACTGCTACTACTACTGCTACTGTTACTGTTACTGCTACTGTTACTGTTACTGCTACTGCTACTGTTACTACTGTTACTACTGCTACTGTTACTGTTACTGTTACTGCTACTGTTACTACTGTTACTGTTACTGCTACTACTACTGCTACTGTTACTACTACTGTTACTGTTACTGCTACTGTTACTGTTACTGTTAGTACTGTTACTGCTGCTACTGTTACTGCTAATACTGTTAACGCTGCTACTGTTACTGCTGCTACTGTTACTGCTGCTACTGTTACTGCTGCTACTGTTACTGCTACTGTTACTACTGCTGCTACTGTTACTGCTGCTACTATTACTGCTGTTACTGTTACTGCTGCTACTGTTACTGCTACTACTGTTACTGATGTTACTGTTACTGCTACTGTTACTGCTGCTACTGTTACTGTTACTACTACTGTTACTGTTACTACTACTGTTACTGTTACTGCTACTGTTACTACTACTGTTACTGTTACTGCTACTGTTACTGCTGCTACTGTTACTGCTGCTACTATTACTGCTGTTACTGTTACTGCTGCTACTGTTACTGCTACTACTGTTACTGCTGTTACTGTTACTGCTACTGTTACTGCTGCTACTGTTACTGTTACTACTACTGTTACTACTACTGTTACTGCTGTTACTGTTACTGTTACTACTGCTGTTACTGTTACTACTACTGTTACTGCTGTTACTGTTACTGTTACTACTACTGTTATTGTTACTACTACTGTTACTGCTACTACTGTTACTACTACTGTTACTGTTACTGTTACTACTACTGTTACTGTTACAGTTACTGCTACTACTACTGTTACTGCTACTGTTACTGTTACTGTTACTACTACTGCTACTACTACTGTTACTGTTACTACTACTGTTACTGCTACTACTACTGTTACTGCTACTGTTACTGTTACTACTACTGTTACTGCTACTACTACTGCTACTGTTACTGTTACTGCTACTGTTACTGTTACTGCTACTGCTACTGTTACTACTGTTACTACTGCTACTGTTACTGCTACTGTTACTACTGTTACTGTTACTGCTACTACTACTGCTACTGTTACTACTACTGTTACTGTTACTGCTACTGTTACTGTTACTGTTACTACTGTTACTGCTGCTACTGTTACTGTTACTGTTACTGTTACTGCTACTGTTACTACTGCTACTGTTACTGTTACTACTACTGCTACTGTTACTGCTGTTACTGTTACTGTTACTGCTTCTACTACTACTACTACTGTTACTGCTACTGTTACTACTACTACTACTGTTACTGTTACTGCTGCTACTGTTACTGTTACTACTACTGCTACTGTTACTACTACTGTTACTACTACTGTTACTGTTACTACTACTGTTACTGCTACTGTTACTGTTACTGTTACTACTACTGTTACTGTTACTACTACTGTTACTGCTACTGTTACTGCTACTACTACTGTTACTGTTACTACTACTGTTACTGCTACTGTTACTGTTACTACTACTGTTACTGTTACTACTACTGTTACTGCTACTGTTACTGTTACTGTTACTACTACTGTTACTGTTACTACTACTGTTACTGTTACTACTACTGATACTGCTACTGTTACTGCTACTGCTACTGTTACTGCTACTGTTACTGTTACTGTTACTACTACTGCTACTACTACTGTTACTGTTACTACTACTGTTACTGCTACTACTACTGCTACTGCTACTGTTACTGTTACTACTACTGCTACTGTTACTGTTACTGTTACTGCTACTGTTACTACTGTTACTGTTACTGCTACTACTACTGCTACTGTTACTACTACTGTTACTGTTACTGCTACTGTTACTGTTACTGCTGCTACTGTTACTGTTACTGCTACTGCTGTTACTGTTACTGTTACTGCTGCTACTGTTACTGTTACTACTACTGCTACTGTTACTGCTGTTACTGTTACTGTTACTGCTACTACTACTACTACTACTGTTACTGCTTCTGTTACTACTACTACTACTACTATTACTGTTACTGATGTTACTGTTACTGTTACTGCTGCTACTGTTACTGTTACTACTACTGCTACTGTTACTGCTACTGTTACTACTACTGTTACTACTACTGTTACTGTTACTACTACTGTTACTGCTACTGTTACCGTTACTGTTACTACTACTGTTACTGTTACTAATACTGTTACTGCTACTGTTACTGTTACTACTACTGTTACTACTACTGTTACTGTTACTACTACTGTTACTACTACTGCTACTACTACTGCTACTGTTACTGCTACTGTTACTACTACTGTTACTACTACTGTTACTGTTACTACTACTTTTACTGTTACTACTACTGATACTGCTACTGTTACTGTTACTACTACTGCTACTGTTACTGCTTTTACTGTTACTACTACTACTACTTCTACTGTTACTACTACTGTTACTGTTACTACTACTGTTACTGTTACTACTACTACTACTACTACTGCTACTACTACTGTTACTACTACTACTACTGTTACTGTTACTACTACTGTTACTACTACTGTTACTACTACTACTACTGTTACTACTACTGTTACTGTTACTACTACTGTTACTACTACTGCTACTGTTACTGCTACTGTTACTACTACTACTACTACTACTACTACTACTGTTACTACTACTACTACTACTGCTACTACTACTGTCACTACTACTACTACTACTGTTACTGTTACTACTACTGCTACTGTTACTACTACTGTTACTGCTACTGCTCCTACTACTACTGCTACTTTTACTGCTACTACTGTTACTACTACTGCTACTGTTACTGCTACTACCACTGTTACTGCTACTATGCACTGGCCTCTTGCTCCGACCACCACCTCAGCCTCCACCTGTGTTCCTGCCGGGGGCATTGTTAAAGCTTATCACTGCCTGTAGGCTGTTTTATATGGACGCTTTGCTTGGGCACTGAGCTAGCCTGAAGGAGCAGAGCCTATATCGCCAAAGACTTACATTATTCATTGCTTAATAAACGGTTAAACTTATCTCTACGTGCTGCTTTCTTTCCGAACTGGTTTTAATGCCCATTCTAGAATTCACCAGTGCTGTGGTATAAATATATTTATAACTGAACACTAACAGTAATGCATTGCAGTAAATCGAGTAAAGAAGACAGCGCGTGGTGGGAGAAAACGGAGAAGAAGATTCCCGCTCTCTGAATCCATTCAGGTAAGTCATTCCGCTTGTTGATAAACTCAGTACTATAAATGTACATTTCAGTCTGAATTACAATTGTTTATGTTGGTCTTTTGTTATATAGATTCTGTTCTTGATTCTGGGATGATGCCTTCGAGTTTTTACCCTACAGCCAGCAGCTGGACTTCGTTGTCTGTGGAGGGGTTGTCTGTGGAGGGGTTGTCTGTGGAGGGGTTGTCTGTGGAGGGGTTGTCTGTGAAAGGGTTGTTTGTGGAGGGGTTGTCTGTGGAGGGGTTGTCTGTGGAGGGGTTGTCTGTGAAAGGTTTGTCTGTGGAGGGGTTGTCTGTGGAGGGGTTGTCTGTGTAGGGGTTGTCTGTGGAGGGGTTGTCTGTGGAGGGGTTGTCTGTGAAAGGGTTGTTTGTGGAGGGGTTGTCTGTGTAGGGGTTGTCTGTGGAGGGGTTGTCTGTGGAGGGGTTGTCTGTGAAAGGGTTGTTTGTGGAGGGGGTGTCTGTGGAGGGGTTGTCTGTGGAGGGGTTGTCTGTGGAGGGTTTGTCTGTGGAGGGGTTGTCTGTGAAAGGTTTGTCTGTGGAGGAGTTGTCTTCTCACCTCTCACCTGCCCTCTCTCAACACCTCTCTCCTGTCCTGTCCTCTCTTCTCACCTCTCACCTGCCCTCTCTCAACACCTCTTACCTGTCCTCTCTTCTCACCTCTCACTTGTCCTCTCTCAACACCTCTCTCCTGTCCTCTCTCAATACCGCTCACCTGTCCTCTCTTCTCACCTCTCTCCTGTCCTCTCTTCTCACCTCTCCTCTCTCAACACCTCGTACCTGTCCTCTCTCAACACCTCTTACCTGTCCTCTCTTCTCACCTCTCTCCTGTCCTCTCTCAACACCTCTTACCTGTCCTCTCTCAACACCTCTCACCTGTCCTTTAGGTTTTCAATTCAACCTCAGTTGTAACTAACCATGATTAACTTATTAACCAGGTAATTATTAAGGTTGGAGTGAAAACCTACAGGAGGGTACCTCTCCAGGAACAGGGTTGGAGAGCCCTGATGTAAACCTACAGGAGGGTACCTCTCCAGGAACAGGGTTGGAGAGCCCTGATATAAACCTACAGAAAGGTACCTCTCCAGGAACAGGGTTGGAAAGCCCTGATGTAAACCTCCAGGAAGGTACCTCTCCAGGAACAGGGTTGGAAAGCCCTGATGTAAACCTCCAGGAACAGGGTTGGAGAGCCCTGCACTCGTCCATCTTCTACCACATTATATTAAAGCTGTCACAATGTGTCAAAGACATTATGTTACCAACTGTAACAGGTTGCTGTTAATCACAATGATATAAAATGTAACGGTGGCTGAACCACCGATCCAGTAGAATCCATATATTCTTTAAATTAAAACGATTTAAAAAAAGAGCAGCAGACTGTAGGGCGTTCCACACAATTATTCATTTGAACAAAAAGTCCCGATTGGGCGATCCAAAAGATAAAAGTTCTGTTTTAATAAAGTCAATTCAGAATGTTCTGTTGTCCTCCTACGGCGTGGACGCTCTGAAGGCTCCATTCCAGTGGTAGCAGTAGGCCTCTCCCTGGGTCTTGTTGTACTGAGTGGAAGACAAATATTGTGCCAGCAGATGGGGCTGTTGTGCTTAAGCAACAGAGCTCAACCGTAGCCTGTATTTCTATCTTTAAAGTATCTGTCTCCAAATATGACCAAACTAAAAGGAGATGGAGAAGTACTTGACTTTTGTTAATGAGGCCACCTCTGTCTAAACTCTGGTCCCCGTCCGTTTAGAGTTGAACATCTCTGTCGTACCTTTTCTAGAGACCAAATCGTACAATGTGTGAAAGAAGGGGAGGGGGAGGGGGAGGGTGGAAAGGGGGTTCACACAGTGATGGCAAAGAAAATATAAATATATATATATATATATAATATTAGTAGATAAATCCAACAGGGAAATCAACAAGAGTGTGATCAGGTAATTTACAATAGAAGGTAAATCGATAGGCGGGGGGGGTATGTTATGTATGTGTTATGTATGTGTTATGTATGTGTTATGTATGTGTTATGTATGTGTTATGTATGTGTTTATGTATGTGTTATGTATGTGTTATGTATGTGTTATGTATGTGTTATGTATGTGTTATGTATGTGTTATGTATATGTTGAATGGAGAAGAACTTTGCTTTTGGGAAGGCTCCTCTCATTGCTTCAACTGTGGTCAACTACAGTTCAGCTACAGGTCACCTAGGGATCACAGCTGCACTGCCAACCCCAGTAGTATCTAAACACCCTCTGAACCCACCGAGGGGCCATGACACTCTAAACACCCTCTGAACCCACCGAGGGGCCTCAACACTCTAAACACCCTCTGAACCCACCGAGGGGCCTCGACACTCTAAACACATATCCCTCTGAACCCACCGAGGGGCCATGACACTCTAAACACCATCTGAAACCCATCGAGGGGCCTTGACACTCTAAACACCCTCTGAACCCACCGAGGGGCCTCGACACTCTAAACACCCTCTGAACCCACCGAGGGGCCTCGACACTAAACACCCTCTGAACCCACCGAGGGGCCTCGACACTCTAAACACCCTCTGAACCCACCGAGGGGCCTCGACACTCTAAACACCCTCTGAACCCACCGAGGGGCCTCGACACTCTAAAAACATATCCCTCTGAACACACCGAGGGGCCTCGACACTCTAAACACCCTCTGAACCCACCGAGGGGCCTTGACACTCTAAACACCCTCTGAACCCACCGAGGGGCCATGACACTCTAAACACCCTCTGAACCCACCGAGGGGCCTCAACACTCTAAACACATATCCCTCTAAACCCACCGAGGGGCCTCGACACTCTAGTTGAGGCGGTGGTGGAGGTGAGGTGGAGGTGAGGTGGTGGTGGTGGTGGAGGAGTTGAGGTGGTGGTGGTGGAGGTGAGGTGGTGGTGGTGGGGGTGGAGGTGAGGTGGTGGTGGTGGTAGTGGAGGTGAGGTGGTGGTGGTGGAGGTGAGGTGGTGGTGGAGGTGGATGGGTTGAGGTGGTGGTGGAGGTGAGGTGGTGGTGGTGGTGGAGGAGTTGAGGTGGTGGTGGTGGAGGTGAGGTGGTGGTGGTGGGGGTGGAGGTGAGGTGGTGGTGGTGGTAGTGGAGGTGAGGTGGTGGTGGTGGAGGAGTTGAGGTGGTGGTGGTGGAGGTGAGGTGGTGGTGGTGGGGGTGGAGGTGAGGTGGTGGTGGTGGTAGTGGAGGTGAGGTGATGGTGGTGGTGGAGGAGTTGAGGTGGTGGTGGTGGTGGTGGTGGTGGAGGTGAGGTGGTGGTGGTGGTGGAGGTGGTGGAGGAGTTGAGGTGGTGGTGGAGGAGTTGAGGTGGTGGTGGAGGTGAGGTGGTGGTGGAGGTGAGGTGGTGGTGGTGGTGGAGGAGTTGAGGTGGTGGTGGAGGTGAGGTGGTGGTGATGGTGGAGGAGTTGAGGTGGTAGTGGTGGAGGTGAGGTGGTGGTGGTGGTGGAGGTGAGGTGGTGGTGGTGATGGTGGTGGAGGAGTTGAGGTGGTGGTGGAGGTGAGGTGGTGGTGGTGGTGGTGGAGGAGTTGAGGTGGTGGTGGAGGTGAGGTGGTGGTGGAGGTGAGGTGGTGGTGGTGGTGGTGGTGGAGGTGAGGTGGTGGTGGTAGTGGAGGAGTTGAGGTGGTGGTGGAGGAGTTGAGGTGGTGGTGGAGGTGAGGTGGTGGTGGTGGTGGAGGAGGTGAGGTGGTGGTGGAGGTGGTGGTGGTGGTGGTGGAGGTGAGGTGGTGGTGATGGTGGAGGAGTTGAGGTGGTGGTGAGGTGGTGGTGGTGATGGTGGTGGAGGAGTTGAGATGGTGGTGGAGGTGAGGTGGTGGTGGTGGTGGAGGAGTTGAGGTGGTGGTGGAGGTGAGGTGGTGGTGGTGGTGGAGGAGTTGAGGTGGTGGTGGTGGAGGTGAGGTGGTGCTGGTGGTGGTGGTGGTGGAGGTGAGGTGGTGGTGGTGGTGGTGGTGGTGGTGGTGGTGGTGGAGGTGGAGGTGAGGTGGTGGTGGTAGTGGAGGAGTTGAGGTGGTGGTGGAGGAGTTGAGGTGGTGGTGGAGGTGAGGGTGGTGGAGGTGGTGGTGGTGGTGGTGGTGGAGGTGAGGTGGTGGTGGTGGTGGTGGAGGAGTTGAGGTGGTGGTGAGGTGGTGGTGGTGGTGGAGGAGTTGAGGTGGTTGTGGAGGTGAGGTGGTGGAGGAGTTGAGGTGGTGGTGGAGGAGCTGAGGTGGTTGAGGTGGTTGAGGTGGTGGAGGAGCTGAGGTGGTTGAGGTGGTGGAGGAGGTGAGGTGGTGGTGGAGGTGGAGAAGCACCTCATTGTTGATGTCAGGGATCTGCTCTGTCTTCAAGAAGGTTCCCGTTGTTGGATGTCCTTGCAGGAACTCCTCTGCAACAGCAATCACATGACCTCCTGCCCTCCAAAAGATCCAATTCTTGCCTGAAAAATAGACAGAAGGCCCGATTGGTTGAGTAAAATGTTATTTTTATGTAGCTAACATAGCTAACATAAAGTCTAAAGTGTTCATTTGTCTAATCTGTGCCAGCTCTCAGAGCCTCCAACCTATGATGACAATCGTGCATTTACATGCGATGCAGTTTTAACTACAAACTAGCTAAAAAAAATGTTCTTCATACAGACATCACTATAGCTAGCTAGCTGCTGTACAGTAACGTTAGCTAGTTCACATTTTATAGATTCCATAACTAGATTATGGACCATTAACGTTAGCTAGCTATCTTGAGTTCAGTTTAATGTCAAGTGGCAGGCAGATCTGTCCAGCTAGTTAACGTTGGAAGCTAGGTAGCGTTATATTATCTAGCTACATTTTTCTGTCGCAGCTGTTACACCCCTCCCTCTCAACACCTAGCTAGCTAGCTATTTAACATTAAGTTAACGTTACCTGGCTATTGACGGTTTGATGTCCATCTCTTCTGTCCATGAGAGGCAGTCTGTTGCAATCAGAGATGGTGTAATTTAACATTTTCGAGAAACTGGGCAGCCATTGTTTTAACGAGCTAGCTAATTTTACCTCCGAAGAACATCAACGTTGAGTGAATGTCTTTCATCGGTACATGAGAGCGTGAGCAGTTTGAGTCGGCAGAGTACCAACGACCTTGACAGTGACGACCTTGACAGTGACGACCTTGACAGTGACGACCTTGACAGTGACGACCTTGACGTAAACGAGGATCATCAGTGACCAAAATCATAGCATATGTATCGGTGAATCGCTGTGACGTATAACAAAAATGAGTGATAGCGTTTAATTAATTTAATTAATTAATCAATGTGTAATAACTACATTATTATAAAAAAAAAAGTTGTATGAACGAACGTGTTAAATGATTATGTGACGGGCAGTCAGATTCAGGTCCTGATTGGCCAAAACAAGCTCATTCGACACATATCCAAATGACCCGTTCCACTATATAAAGGACTATGAATGAGGTAAACCCAGTAAGTGGCTTAACGTCGTGTGTCCCAACCTGTCAGCGGTAAACACAGTTATAGATACCAGACTCCAGGACCCCAAACCATTCTCTTTGTAGTGATTGATACTATGAAGTTACTAGACTCCAGGACCCCAATCCATTCTCTCAACCAAAAACACATTATCCTCAACTCAAATCCAGAGTGTGTTGACCTCAACCAATCAAATGTATTTTCTAAAGTCAATCAACCAATCAAATGTCCCATTTTCTCCCCCATCAGTCAAAGTGGTTTACAGATACCCAGCCTAAAACCCCAAACAACAAGCAATGCAGAAGAACTGTGAGTGCTACTGATGATGAGGCTAGTTGGTGTTGTGTATACAGTATGTGTCTGTATTGTCTGTGTGAGTTAGCATGTACAGTAGTTGTCCATCTTATCTCAGTGTGTGTTAGCATGTACAGTATAGTCGTGGCCAAAAGTTTTTGAGAATGACACAAATATTAATTTTCACAAAGTCTGCTGCCTCAGTTTGTATGATGGCAATTTGCATATACTCCAGAATGTTATGAAGAGTGATCAGATGAATTATAATTAATTGCAAAGTCCCTCTTTGCCATGCAAATGAACTGAATCCCCCAAAAATATTTCCACTGCATTTCAGCCCTGCCACAAAAGGATCAGTTGACATGTCAGTGATTCTCTCGTTAACACAGGTGTGAGTGTTGACGAGGACAAGGCTGGAGATCACTCTGTCATGCTGATTGAGTTTGAATAACAGACTGGAAGCTTCAAAAGGAGAGTGGTGCTTGGAATCATTGTTCTTCTTCTGTCAACCATGGTTACCTGGAAGGAAACACGTGCCGTCATCATTGCTTTGCACAAAAAGGGCTTCACAGGCAAGGATATTGCTGCCAGTAAGTAAGATTGCACCTAAATCAACCACATATCGGCTCATCAAGAACTTCAAGGAGAGCGGTTCAATTGTTGTGAAGAAGGCTTCAGGGCACCCAAGAAAGTCCAGCACGCACCAGGACCGTCTCCTAAAGTTGATTCAGCTGCGGGATCGGGGCACCACCAGTACAGAGCTTGCTCAGGAATGGCAGCAGGCAGGTGTGAGTGCATCTGCACGCACAGTGAAGCGAAGACTTTTGGAGGATGGCCTGGTGTCAAGAAGGGCAGCAAAGAAGCCACTTCTCTCCAGGAAAAACATCAGGGACAGACTGATATTCTGCAAAAGGTACAGGGATTGGACTGCTGAGGACTGGGGTAAA
>NC_048584.1:43691532-43781532 GCF_013265735.2 Oncorhynchus mykiss
ACACCCTCCTCACTGATAAACAGACCACACCCTTCTCACTGATAAACAGACCACACCCTCCTCACTGACAAACAGACCACACCCTCCTCACTGACAAACAGACCACACCCTCCTCACTGATAAACAGACCACAACCTCCTCACAGACAAACAGACCACACCCTCCTCACTGACAAACAGACCACACCCTCCTCACTGACAAACAAACCACACCCTCCTCACTGACAAACAAACCACACCCTCCTCACTGACAAACAGACCACACCCTCCTCACTGATAAACAGACCACACCCTCCTCAATGACAAACAGACCACACCCTCCTCACTGACAAACAGACCACACCCTCCTCACTGACAAACAGACCACACCCTCCTCACTGACAAACAGACCACACCCTCCACACTGATAAACATACCACACCCTCCTCACTGACAAACAGACCACACCCTCCTCACTGACAAACAGACCACACCCTCCTCACTGACAAACAGACCACACCCTCCTCACTGATAAACAGACCACACCCTCCTCACTGATAAACAGACCACACCCTCCTCACTGACAAACAGACCACACCCTCCACACTGACAAACAGACCACACCCTCCTCACTGATAAACAGACCACACCCTCCTCACTGATAAACAGACCACACCCTCCTCACTGACAAACAGACCACACCCTCCTCACTGACAAACAGACCACACCCTCCTCACTGATAAACAGACCACACCCTCCTCACAGACAAACAGACCACACCCTCCTCACTGACAAACAGACCACACCCTCCTCACTGACAAACAAACCACACCCTCCTCACTGACAAACAAACCACACCCTCCTCACTGACAAACAGACCACACCCTCCTCACTGATAAACAGACCACACCCTCCTCAATGACAAACAGACCACACCCTCCTCACTGACAAACAGACCACACCCTCCTCACTGACAAACAGACCACACCCTCCTCACTGACAAACAGACCACACCCTCCACACTGATAAACATACCACACCCTCCTCACTGACAAACAGACCACACCCTCCTCACTGATAAACAGACCACACCCTCCTCACTGACAAACAGACCACACCCTCCTCACTGACAAACAGACCACACCCTCCTCACTGACAAACAGACCACACCCTCCTCACTGACAAACAGACCACACCCTCCTCACTGACAAACAGACCACACCCTCCTCACTGACAAACAGACCACACCCTCCTCACTGACAAACAGACCACACCCTCCTCACTGACAAACAGACCACACCCTCCTCTCTGACAAAGACCACACCCTCCACACTGATAAACAGACCACACCCTCCACACTGATAAACAGACCACACCCTCCTCACTGACAAACAGACCACACCCTCCTCACTGATAAACAGACCACACCCTCCTCACTGACAAACAGACCACACCCTCCTCACTGATAAACAGACCACACCCTCCTCACTGACAAACAGACCACACCCTCCTCACTGACAAACAGACCACACCCTCCTCACTGACAAACAGACCACACCCTCCTCACTGACAAACAGACCACACCCTCCTCACTGACAAACAGACCACACCCTCCTCACTGACAAACAGACCACACCCTCCTCACTGACAAACAGACCACACCCTCCTCACTGACAAACAGACCACACCCTCCTCACTGACAAACAGACCACACCCTCCTCACTGACAAATAGACCACACCCTCCTCACTGACAAACAACTCAAAGCCATCATTTATGAACTGATACACAAAGCAACACTTGATTAGAAAACTTAAAGAGTTTTTTTATTTTAAATTATTATACAAAATTCTTGACACTAACATAATGTTATGTATATGGATGGGGGGGGCGTGGGGGGTGGTACAACCATCTCAGTTCTTCAGATTTCACTGCGAAGAGACAGAATCATTAGATCACTTATTTTGGTATCGCATCTATGTAGCTTGTTCAGGAATGTCAGAAAAACATTTATCTGAAATGAACCCTACAAATAGCACTGTTGGGTTTGGAAAAACCAGAGACAATCAATCAACAATATAACAATACTTTTGGTAAAAATATTGATATTTTATTTAAAATCTGTAGATATTAACGATGAGACAGTCTACAGGGAGGAGGTGAGGGTCCTGGTGGACTGGTGCCAGGAAAATAACCTCTCCCTCAACGTCAACAAAACAAAGGAGCTGACTGTGGACTTCAGGAAACAGCAGAGGGAGCACGCGGCTGCAGCTGAGAAGGTGAAAAGCTTCAAGTTCCTCGGCGTACACATCACTGACAATCTGAAATGGTCCACCCACGCAGACATTGTGGTGAAGAAGGCGCAACAGCGCCTCTTTAAACTCAAGAGAATGAAGAAATGTGGCTTGGCCCCTAAGACCCTCACTAACTTGTATAGATGCACCATTGAGAGCCTCCTGTCGGGCTGTATCACCGCCTGGTACGGCAACTGCACCGTCCGCAACCGTAAGGCTCTCCAGAGAGTGGTGTGGTCTGCTGAACGCATCACCGGGGGCAAAATACCTACCCTTCAGGACACCTACAGCACTGCCTGTTCACCCTGCTATCCTCCAGAAGGTGAGGTCAGTACAGGTGCATCAAAGATGGGGCCGAGAGACTGAAAAACAGCTTCTATCTCAAGGCTATCGGACTGTTAAATATCCACCACTATCTGTCCTTCACCCAGTACCATACCCTGAACTTAGTCGCTGTCACTATCCGTCCTTCACCCAGTACCCTGCTCTGAACTTAGTCACTGTCACTAGCCGGCCTCCACCCGGTTACTCAACCCTGCACCTTATAGGCTGCTGCCTTAAGTACAGAGACATGGAATCAAATGGATTTACTGTTACTTTAATAATGTTTACATACTGATTTACTGTATTCTAGTCAAGTCCATCCTATTCAACTATTGCTGTATACAGTGCCTTGCGAAAGTATTCGGCCCCCTTGAACTTTGCAACCTTTTTCCACATTTCTGGCTTCAAACATAAAGATATAAAACTGTATTTTTTTGTGAAGAATCAACAACGTTGATCGTTGTCGTATCCATTTATTCTACAGATATACTATATATTCTATCCATATGCTGTCCATAATGCCCATCATCTCTATACATCCCATCATATATATATATATATATATATATATATATATATATGGAGACAGCAGTTTGTTAAAGACAGGGGTTGATGGGAAATGTTATCACGCAATCCAGTCTCTTTACAAAGTACCAAATTAATATGGTACAGATTCGTTTCCCCAAACAAGGAGATTCCTTATCACCGACTTGGTTTGCTTTGTTTAAAATAAAATAAAACGATTTGGCAAAAGAAATGAAACCGTTAAATATCCGTTAATATAATAAATAGTAAAATATGATGATGAAATGCATCCTTTTATATGCCGATGATGTCAGTAACTGAAACAAGACCTGCAGAACATGTTATTATGTGCAGTCAGTCGGTTGTAAAAGACGGAGATCATTAACCAGACAAAAAACACACAAAAAAAGCAGGTACTAAGAGAAGTGTGTTTCAGTTTTGTTTTAGAGAGGACGGCTACCACCCTGTCCTCCACCCAGTACCCTCAATAATTTGAGTTTACTAGCATTTATAAATATTTGGATATGTTTATTGATGAACATATTACCTCTCTATAATGGAACATCTGCCCTGGCCGACTCAGCATGTAGAGCTCTTGGGGGAGTTATAGGGAAAAACAAAAACATGTGAAGATATTGGTTATGCTACGTATTGCACACTGTATCAGACGTGTGTCCTGTAGGGTGCACAGGGTGCACAGGGTGCACAGGGTGCTGCACAGGGTGCACAGGGTGCACAGGGTGCACTCGAAAACTAACATGTCCATAACAGAGCTTTACTTTGTAGGTGTCCACCAGTTTGCACCTTTACTTGCACTAACAGGGGACACGGGCTGGGAACCCTGTGAGGGGAGATGGAAGGCGTGAATAACAGGGGACACGGGCTGGGAACCCTGTGAGGGGAGATGGAAGGCGTGAATAACAGGGGACACGGGCTGGGAACCCTGTGAGGGGAGATGGAAGGCGTGAATAACAGGGGACACGGGCTGGGAACCCTGTGAGGGGAGATGGAAGGCGTGTATGACAGGGGACACGGGCTGGGAACCCTGTGAGGGGAGATGGAAGGCGTGAATAACAGGGGACACGGGCTGGGAACCCTGTGAGGTGAGATGGAAGGCGTGAATAACAGGGGACACGGGCTGGGAACCCTGTGAGGGGAGATGGAAGGCGTGAATAACAGGGGACACGGGCTGGGAACCCTGTGAGGTGAGATGGAAGGCGTGTATGACAACAGGGGACACGGGCTGGGAACCCTGTGAGGTGAGATGGAAGGCGTGAATAACAGGGGACACGGGCTGGGAACCCTGTGAGGGGAGATGGAAGGCGTGAATAACAGGGGACACGGGCTGGGAACCCTGTGAGGGGAGATGGAAGGCGTGAATAACAGGGGACACGGGCTGGGAACCCTGTGAGGTGAGATGGAAGGCGTGTATGACAACAGGGGACACGGGCTGGGAACCCTGTGAGGTGAGATGGAAGGCGTGTATGGAGAGACTTCGGAATAGACTGTTGACTGCCAGAATAGCAACTTTTTCAATGGGATCTATCCATAGGGGGGAGGAGTCTTGGCCAATGAAATGTCTGAACTTTTTCAACAGTCTCTCTGTGAACATCTGTACGAAAACCAAATTAAGGGAGACATAGATATTATTATCAGGAAGCTTGGCCCCAGTGATGTACTGGGTCGTACGCACTACCCTCTGTAGCTCATTATGGTCAGATGCTGAGCAGTTGCCACACAATGTGGTGATGCAACCGGTCTGGATGCTCTCGATGGTGCAGCTGTAGAACGTTTTGAGGATCTGGGGACCCATGCCAAATCTTTTCAGTCTCCTGAGGGGGAAAAGGTGTTGTTGTGCACTCTTAACGACTGTCTTGGTGTGTTTGGACCATGATAATTTGTTGGTGATGTGGACACCAAGGAACTTGAAACTCTCGACCTGCTCCACTTCAGTCCCCTCGATGTTAATGGGGGCCTGTTCAACCCTCCTTTTGCTGTAGTTCACGATCAGCTCCATTGTCACATTGAGAGAGAGGTTGTTGACCTGGTTGTTGTCCTGGCACCACATTACCCGGGTCTATAACCTCCTCCCTAGCTATTTTTATTTTACCTTTATTTAACTTGGCAAGTCAGTTAAGAACAAATTCTTATTTTCAATGACGGCCTGGGAACAGTGGGTTAACTGCCTGTTCAGGGGCAGAACGACAGTTGTACCTTGTCAGCTCGGGGGTTTGAACTTGCAACCTTCCGGTTACTAGTCCAACGCTCTAACCACTAGGTTAGCCTGCCGCCCCTGCCGCCCCTAAAAGCAAGAGATCGCTATGTGCACGAGTAAGATCCGGGATATTGAAACAGGTCGGTAATTGTGGTGAAATGGAAGAGGAAAAGATTAAGTTTGTTCGCTGGAATAATGGTCGGACCAAGGCGCAGCGGATGTTGAGTTCCACATCATTTATTAATAGTGGAACTTAGCAGAACAAAAACAATAAACAATAAACGAAACCGTGACAACAGAGGTGCTACGTGCACTTACTCAAAACAATATCCCATAAACCACAGGTGGAAAAATGCTACTTAAATATGATCCCCAACGATTACCCCTGATCTACTCTACCATAGAAAATAAAGACTTTCTATGGTCAGAACTTGACAGTACGCTGTGTCTGGACTGGGCATCGGGGCAGAGAAGGGCTCCTGCCATGGAGCTGGACTGGACGACGTGTTCGGATTGGACATCGGCGCAGAGGAAGACCCATGCCATGGAGCGGGACTGGACGCTGTGCCTGGACTGGGCACCAACGCAAAAGAAGACTCTGGCCTTGGAGTTGAACTGGGGAAGGCTCCGGCCATGGAGCTGGAGATTCTGGACCGTGGACCGTCTCAGGAGGTTCCGGACCGGGAACCGTCGCCAGAAGCTCTGGACTGGGAACCGTCGCCAGAAGCTCTGGACTGGGAACTGTCGCCAGAAGCTCTGGACTGGGAACTGTCGCCGGAAGCTCTGGACTGGGAACTGTCGCAGGAAGCCTGGACGTACCGGGCTGGGGACACACACTTCAGGGAGAGTGCGAGGAGCAGGCACAGGACGTTCCGGGCTGTGGAGACGTACTGGAGACCTGGTGCGTATAGCCGGCATCAATTGTACCAGAACTTTAACACACTTCGCAGGACGAGTACGGGGAGCTGACTAAGGTGGCTCCTTAGGGCGAATGCCGTGCATACTACGCCAAACCAACAGCTCTCTCGCTTCACTCTCCTCCAATTTATCCAACAACTCCTCAACGGTCTCTGACTCACCCCTCAACTTCGCCGACCACCCCGTGTGCCCCCCCCCAATTTTTTTTGAGGCTGCTTCTTGGGCATGCGTCGTGGCCGTGAACCCTGTCGTCATCGCTGTCCTCCATTACCTCCTTCCGTCTGCCGCCAAGGAAGGGTTTTGCATCTCCCCATCACTTCTTCCCATGTCCAGAAATCCTTCACCTGATCAACACGCTGCTTGGTCCTGGTTTGATGGGATATTCTGGCAACGGCCTCTGAGGGGTGGGGTTAAGGAGATAGGTGGGATGGACTGAGAGTAGCTGAGGGGTGGGGTTAAGGAGATATGTGGGATGGACTGAGAGTAGCTGAGGGGTGGGGTTAAGGAGATAGGTGGGATGGACTGAGAGTAGCTGAGGGGTGGGGTTAAGGAGATATGTGGGATGGACTGAGAGTAGCTGAGGGGTGGGGTTAAGGAGATATGTGGGATGGACTGAGAGTAGCTGAGGGGTGGGGTTAAGGAGATAGGTGGGATGGACTGAGAGTAGCTGAGGGGTGGGGTTAAGGAGATAGGTGGGATGGACTGAGAGTAGCTGAGGGGTGGGGTTAAGGAGATAGGTGGGATGGACTGAGAGTAGCTGAGGGGTGGGGTTAAGGAGATATGTGGGATGGACTGAGAGTAGCTGAGGGGTGGGGTTAAGGAGATATGTGGGATGGACTGAGAGTAGCTGAGGGGTGGGGTTAAGGAGATAGGTGGGATGGACTGAGAGTAGCTGAGGGGTGGGGTTAAGGAGATAGGTGGGATGGACTGAGAGTAGCTGAGGGGTGGGGTTAAGGAGATAGGTGGGATGGACTGAGAGTAGCTGAGGGGTGGGGTTAAGGAGATAGGTGGGATGGACTGAGAGTAGCTGAGGGGTGGGGTTAAGGAGATAGGTGGGATGGACTGAGAGTAGCTGAGGGGTGGGGTTAAGGAGATAGGTGGGATGGACTGAGAGTAGCTGAGGGGTGGGGTTAAGGAGACAGGTGGGATGGACTGAGAGTAGCTGAGGGGTGGGGTTAAGGAGATAGGTGGGATGGACTGAGACTAGCTGAGGGGTGGGGTTAAGGAGATAGGTGGGATGGACTGAGACTAGCTGAGGGGTGGGGTTAAGGATATAGGTGGGATGGACTGAGACTAGCTGAGGGGTGGGGTTAAAAGCTCATGTTCATAATAAACTCAGCAAAAAAAGAAACGTCCTCTCACTGTCAACTGCGTTTATTTTCAGAAAACGTAACGTGTAAATATTTGTATGAACATAACAAGATTCAACAACTGAGACATAAACTGAACAAGTTGAAGCAATGAAGCCACACACAGTATTAGGAGGAGTATATATCTGTCACGTTCTGACCTTTATTTCCTTTGTTTTGTATGTAGTTTGTATGGTCAGGGCGTGAGTTGGGGTGGGCAGTCTATGTTTGTTTTTCTATGATTTTGGGATTTCTATGTTTCGGCCTAGTGTGGTTCTCAATCAGAGGCAAGTGTTATTAGTTGTCTCTGATTGAGAATCATACTTAGGTAGCCTGGGTTTCTCTGTGTGTTTGTGGGTGATTGTTTCCGTGTCTGTGTTTTTCACCACACGGTACCGTTTTGGGTTTCGTTCGTTCCACGTTTATTGTTTTTGTATTCAGTTGTGTTCATGTTGAGTATTTCTTATTAAAAGAACCATGGACACTTACCACGCCGCATATTGGTCCTCCGATCCTTCTCACCTCTCCTCTTCAGACGAAGAGGAGGAAATCCCTTACAATGTCTGAATGTTTTCCGTCTAAATAACCACAACAATAAGGTTCCAAGCCAATGGGATTACCACAGTCAGAAACAGCTGTCCAATGGTATTGGAGGACAACATATGATGTCATTGAATCAATGTATACTAAAAACATATGTGCGGTGAAAATCGGCAACAAGCAAACAGACTTCTTCTCTCAGGGACGGGGAGTGAAACAGGGCTGCCCAAAAAGTCCAACACTATTTAACATCTACATTAATGAATTGGCAAAAACATTAGAAGAATCGCCAGCACCTGGTATCACACTACACAACACTGAAATCTGCAGCACCTGGTCTCACGCTACACAACACTGAAATCAAGGGTATGCTGTACAGAGACGACCTGGTGATGCTGTCTCCCACTGAGGAGGGTCGGCTGTACACAGATGACCTGGTCTGACCGTTAACCACAGCTTCTGTCAGACCAGGGCTCTGACCGTTAATCACAGGCTCTGTCAGACCAGGGCTCTGACCGTTAATCACAGGTTCTGTCAGACCAGGGCTCTGACCGTTAACCACAGGTTCTGTCAGACCAGGGCTATGACCGTTAACCACAGGTTCTGTCAGACGAGGGCTCTGACCGTTAACCACAGGTTCTGTCAGACCAGGGCTCTGACCGTTAATCATAGATTCTGTTGGACCTGGGCTCTGACCGTTAATCACAGATTTTGTCAGACTGAATATAATGATATTCCAAAATACTTGCAGAACTCAGGATGACTAATATAAATTATATTTGGACCTATTAGAACACACCAAAAATGACACGTATCTAGGACTAAATATCAGCAACACAGGTAGCTTTCACATGGCTGTGAATGTGTCACACCCTGGTCAAAGTATTTTGTGTTTATCTTTATTTATTTGGTCAGGCCAGGGTGTGGCATGGGTTTTTGTATGTGGTGTGTATTTATGGGGATTGTAGCTAGTGGGGTGTTCTAGCTAAGTCTATGGCTGTCTGAAGTGGTTCTCAATCAGAGGCAGGTGTTTATCGTTGTCTCTGATTGGGAACCATATTTAGGCAGCCATATTCTTTGAGTTTGTCGTGGGTGATTGTCCTTTGTGTCCTTAGTGTTAGTTTGCACCAGTTTAGGCTGTTTCGGTTTTCATTACGTTTATTATTTTGCACTGTTTGTATTTAGATTCGTGTTGCTATAGTCAATAAACATGGATCGTAATCTACACGCCGCATTTTGGTCCGACTCTCCTTCTCATACAGAAAACCGTTACAGAATCACCCACCACCAACGGACCAAGCAGCGTGTCAACAGGCAGCAACAGCAGCGTAAAGAGGAATGGACATGGGAGGACGTTTTAGATGGCAAGGGCTGTTACACTTGGGAGGAGATACTGGCTGGAAGAGATCGCCTCCCATGGAAACAGGTGGAGGCACTTAGGAGAGCAGAGGCAGCCGGAGAGAGGAGCCGGCGATATGAGGGAACACGGCTGGCAAGGAAGCCCGAGAGGCAGCCCCAAAAATTTATTGGGGGGGGGCTAACAGGGAGTATGGCTACGCCAGGTAGGAGACCTGGGCAGACTCCCTGTGCTTACCGGGGGGCTAGAGAGACCGGACAGGCACCGTGTTATGCAGTGGTGCGCACGGTGTCTCCAGTGCGGGTGCATAGCCCGGTGCGGTATATTCCAGCTCCGCGTGTCGGCCGGGCTAGATTGAGCGTCGAGCCTAATGCCATGAAGCCGGCTCTACGCAGCTGGTCCCCAGTGCGTCTCCTTGGGCCGGCTTACATGGCACCAGCCTTGCGCTCGGTGTCTCCGGTTCGCCTGTATAGCCCAGTGCGGGCTATTCCACCTCGCCGCACTGGCAGGGCGACCGTGAGCATTCAACCAGGTAAGGTTGGGCAGGCTCGGTGCTCAAGAGCTCCAGTGCGCCTGCACGGTCCGGTTTTTCCAGTACCACCTCCACACCCCAGCCCTCCGGTAGCAGCTCCCCGCACAAGGCTTCCTGTGCGTGTCCTCGGCCCAGTACCACCAGTGCCAGCACCACGCATCAGGCCTACAGTGCGCCTCGCCTGTCCAGCGCTGTCGGAGCCCTCCTCCTCTCCAGCGCTGTCGGAGTCTCCCGCCTGTTTAGCGCTGTTAGAGCCTTCCTTCTCTACAGCGCTGCCGGAGTCTCCCGCCTGTTCAGAACTGCCAGTTAGCAAAGAGCTGCCAGTTAGCATAGAGCTGCCAGTTAGCATAGAGCTGCCAGTTAGCATAGAGCTGCCAGTTAGCATGGAGCTGCCAGTCTGCAAGGAGCTGCCAGTCTGCATGGAGCTGCCAGTCTGCATGGAGCTGCCAGTCTGCATGGAGCTGCCAGTCTGCAAGGAGCTGCCAGTCTGCAAGGAGCTGCCAGTCTGCAAGGAGCTGCCAGTCTGCATGGAGCTGCCAGTCTGCATAGAGCTGCCAGTCTGCAAGGAGCCGCCAGAGCTGCCTGTCTGCAGGATGCCGCCAAAGCTGCCAGTCTGCAAGGAGCCGCCAGAGCTGCCAGTCTGCAAGGAGCCGCCAGAGCTGCCAGTTAGCATGGAGCAGCCAGGGCCGCCAGTCAGCATGGAGCAGCCAGGGCCGCCAGTCAGCATGGAGCAGCCAGGGCCGCCAGTCAGCATGGAGCAGCCAGGGCCGCCAGTCAGCATGGAGCAGCCAGGGCCGCCAGTCAGCATGGAGCAGCCAGTCAGCATGGAGCAGCCAGAGCTGTCAGTCAGCATGGAGCAGCCAGAGCTGCCAGTCAGCATGGAGCAGCCAGTCAGCATGGAGCAGCCAGAGCTGCCAGTCGACCAGACTCTCCCAGATCTGCCAGTCGACCAGACTCTCCCAGATCTGCCAGTCGACCAGACTCTCCCAGATCTGCCAGTCGACCAGACTCTCCCAGATCTGCCAGTCGACCAGACTCTCCCAGATCTGCCAGTCGACCAGACTCTTCCAGATCTGCCAGTCGACCAGACTCTTCCAGATCTGCCAGTCGACCAGACTCTTCCAGATCTGCCAGTCGACCAGACTCTTCCAGATCTGCCAGTCGACCAGACTCTTCCAGATCTGCCAGTCGACCAGACTCTTCCAGATCTGCCAGTCGACCAGACTCTTCCAGATCTGCCAGTCGACCAGACTCTTCCAGATCTGCCAGTCGACCAGACTCTTCCAGATCTGCCAGTCGACCAGACTCTTCCAGATCTGCCAGTCGACCAGACTCTTCCAGATCTGCCAGTCAGCCAGGATCTGCCGAAACCACCAGCCAGCCAGGTAGATTCATCAACCTGCCTGAGCTTCCTCTCACTCCTGAGCTTCCTCTCACTCCTGAGCTTCCTCTCACTCCTGAGTTTCCCCTCAGTCCCGAGCTGCCTCAGTCCCGAGCTGCCCCTCAGTCCCGATCTGCTCCTCAGTCCAGTGGGGTTCTGGGTGAGGACTACTAGGCCATGGTCGGCGGCGAGGGTGGACTATCCAGGGACGCGAGGAGAAGGGACTAAGACATTGATTGAGTGGGGTCCACGTCCCGCGCCGGAGCCGCCACCATGGACAGACGCCCACCCGGACCCTCCCTATTGTTTTGAGGTGCGTTCGGGAGTCCGCACCTTAGGGGGGGGGTTCTGTCACACCCTGGTCAAAGTATTTTGTGTTTATCTTTATTTATTTGGTCAGGCCAGGGTGTGGCATGGGTTTTTGTATGTGGTGTGTATTTATGGGGATTGTAGCTAGTGGGGTGTTCTAGCTAAGTCTATGGCTGTCTGAAGTGGTTCTCAATCAGAGGCAGGTGTTTATCGTTGTCTCTGATTGGGAACCATATTTAGGCAGCCATATTCTTTGAGTTTGTCGTGGGTGATTGTCCTTTGTGTCCTTAGTGTTAGTTTGCACCAGTTTAGGCTGTTTCGGTTTTCATTACGTTTATTATTTTGCACTGTTTGTATTTAGATTCGTGTTGCTATAGTCAATAAACATGGATCGTAATCTACACGCCGCATTTTGGTCCGACTCTCCTTCTCATACAGAAAACCGTTACAGAATGAGCTGAGCGACAAAGCAATCTATGCCATTAAAAGGATAATTAAAATCAAAATTCCAATTAGAAACTCCTATTAACGCGTATAGAGCAGAATTGGGCCAATACCCCTCTCCTTTATTAGAATAGAAAAAATTAGCCATCAAATTTTACAACCATCTAAAAACAAGTGACCCCAAAACATTCCATCACACAGCTCTACAATGTCATGAGATGAAACAAGAGAAGAGTCCCCTTAGCCAGCTGGTTCTGAGGCTCAGTTCACCAACCCAAACCAACCCCATAGAGCCTCAGGACAACACTCAGCCACCTGGTTCTGAGGCTCAGTTCACCAACCCAAACCAACCCCATAGAGCCTCAGGACAGCAGTCAGCCAGCTGGTTCTGAGGCTCAGTTCACCAACCCAAACCAACCCCATAGAGCCTCAGGACAGCAGTCAGCCAGCTGGTTCTGAGGCTCAGTTCACCAACTCAAACCAACCCCATAGAGCCTCAGGGCAGCACTCAGCCACCTGGTTCTGAGACTCAGTTCACCAACCCAAACCAACCCCATAGAGCCTCAGGACAGCAGTCAGCCAGATGGTTCTGAGGCTCAGTTCACCAACCCAAACCAACCTCATAGAGCCTCAGGACAGCAGTCAGCCAGCTGGTTCTGAGGCTCAGTTCACCAACCCAAACCAACCCCATAGAGCCTCAGGACAGCACTCAGCCAGCTGGTTCTGAGGCTCAGTTCACCAACCCAAACCAACCCCATAGAGCCTCAGGACCGCACTCAGAAAATCTGGCCCAACCAAATCATCACAAAACAAAAAGAAAAATATATCACATATTGGAAAGACACCACAAAAAATAAAAGTAAACTTCACTGCTATTTGTCTCTAAACAGACAGTACATGGTGGCAGACTATCTGACCACTGTGACTGATAGAAAACTGAGGAAAACATTGACTAGGTACAGACTCAGTGAGCACAGTCTGGCTATAGAGACCGGTCGTCACAGACAAACCTGGCTGCACAGAGAGGACAGTCTGGCTATAGAGACCGGTCGTCACAGACAAACCTGGCTGTCCAGAGAGGACAGTCTGGCTATAGAGACCGGTCGTCACAGACAAACCTGGCTGTCCAGAGAGGACAGTCTGGCTATAGAGACCGGTCGTCACAGACAAACCTGGCTACCCAGAGAGGACAGTCTGGCTATGGAGACCGGTCGTCACAGACAAACCCAGAGAGGACAGTCTGGCTATAGAGACCGGTCGTCACAGACCAACCTGGCTGCCCAGAGAGGACAGTCTGGCTATAGAGACCGGTCGTCACAGACAAACCTGGCTACCCAGAGAGGACAGTCTGGCTATGGAGACCGGTCGTCACAGACCA
The DNA here is from genome assembly GCF_013265735.2 of Oncorhynchus mykiss. NCBI lineage: Eukaryota > Metazoa > Chordata > Actinopteri > Salmoniformes > Salmonidae > Oncorhynchus > Oncorhynchus mykiss. The sequence continues at coordinate 43,705,076 of NC_048584.1, forward strand.
ACCTGGCTGCCCAGAGAGGACAGTCTGGCTATAGAGACCGGTCGTCACAGACAAACCTGGCTGCCCAGAGAGAACAGTCTGGCTATAGAGACCGGTCATCACAGACAAACCTGGCTACCCAGAGAGAACAGTCTGGCTATAGAGACCGGTCATCACAGACAAACCTGGCTGCCCAGAGAGAACAGTCTGGCTATAGAGACCGGTCATCACAGACAAACCTGGCTACCCAGAGAGGACAGTCTGGCTATGGAGACCGGTCGTCACAGACAAACCTGGCTGCCCAGAGAGGACAGTCTGGCTATAGAGACCGGTCGTCACAGACAAACCTGGCTGCCCAGAGAGGACAGTCTGGCTATGGAGACCTGTCGTAACAGACAAACCTGGCTGCCCAGAGAGGACAGTCTGGCTATGGAGACCGGTCGTAACAGACAAACCTGGCTGCCCAGAGAGGACAGGCTGTGCTCACTCTGCTCCAGGGGAGAGGTAGAGACAGAGCTGCATTTCCTTTACACTGTGACAAATACTCAGACCTAAGAGAATCTTTATTTCTAATATCTAATATTTATTAGGTGAAAATACTAAATGTGCAGTTTTGGCAGCCAAATATGTGTCCTCCTGCTACAACAAAGTACAATGCCATGTCGATAATATTTCCCATGTAGTTTTGTTTTGTCTTTCATACCATGTCATGTGTCTCCTCAGTCAGGTTGAGACTAGTCTACTACCAGGTCATGTGTCTTCTCAGTCATGTTGAGACTGGTCTACTACCAGGTCATGTGTCTCCTCAGTCAGGTTGAGACTGCTCTACTACCAGGTCATGTGACTTCTCAGTCAGGTTGAGACTGCTCTACTACCAGGTCATGTGTCTTCTCAGTCATGTTGACACTGGTACACTGATCTACTACCAGGTCATGTGTCTTCTCAGTCAGGTTGAGACTGCTCTGCTACCAGGTCATGTGTCTTCTCAGTCAGGTTGAGACTGCTCTACTACCAGGTCATGTGACTTCTCAGTCAGGTTGAGACTGCTCTACTACCAGGTCATGTGTCTTCTCAGTCAGGTTGAGACTGCTCTACTACCAGGTCATGTGACTTCTCAGTCAGGTCATGTGTCTTCTCAGTGAGGTTGAGACTGGTCTACTACCAGGTTATGTGTCTTCTCAGTCATGTTGACACTGGTCTACTACCATGTCATGTGTCTTCTCAGTCATGTTGACACTGGTCTACTACCAGGTCAAGTGTCTTCTCAGTCAGGTTGAGACTGGTCTACTACCAGGTCATGTGTCTTCTCAGTCAGGTTGAGACTGCTCTACTACCAGGTCATGTGTCTTCTCAGTCAGGTTGAGACTGCTCTACTACCAGGTCATGTGTCTTCTCAGTCAGGTTGAGACTGGTCTACTACCAGGTCATGTGTCTTCTCAGTCAGGTTGAGACTGCTCTACTACCAGGTCATGTGTCTTCTCAGTCAGGTTGAGCGTGGTCTACTACCAGGTCATGTGTCTTCTCAGTCAGGTTGAGCGTGGTCTACTACCAGGTCATGTGTCTTCTCAGTCAGGTTGAGTCTATTGCTGTAATGTAACACTGTTGTTCTCAATGATATTGTTGTTGTAGTTGCTGTTAATGGTAATACCATATCCACTACTACTACCACTGTTATGATTACTTTATCACTGTTGGTCCCAATATTGCTGTTTAAGTTTACTTTGACAATGTAAGTGATTTAACTTTCTATGTAAATAAAGTCTACTGAATTGAAAGAGAGAGTAGAGATCGAGAGAGAGACAGAAAAACATCTCCTGTGTGTGTGTGTGTGTGTGTGTGTGTGTGTGTGTGTGTGTGTGTGTGCTACTTACCATAGACGATAAGCGCGGCGGTACTACTGCGTCTCCTGGCTACATGGTTACGTGCCACACAGGTGTAGTTGGCCGTGTCAGAGAGACGGGCCTGTTTAATAATGAGGTCATGATCAATGGTCATCAGGAAGTTAGAGTCCTGAGATGGGTCTATGGTTTCCTCATTCTTTAACCAGTCAACCTGGGGGAGAGGGGAGGAGGGGGGGGGGGGGGGGGGGGGGGGGGGGGGGAGACCAGTTAGAGTCCTAAGCTGGGTCAGTTAGAGAAGATCGAGAGAACACCACACAGACAAAGACACAGACACACACACACACACACACACACACACACACACACCAACAAAGGAGCGCAAACACACAAGTCACCCAGGACTGAGCCAATCCAATGTCCCAATGCTAACACTGGATGACATTTGCCAAACAAATAAATATGTTTGCTGATATAAATATGAATATTTCCCTGTCACTCCTCAGGAGGGATGAAGAGGAGGAGGAGTGAAGAGGAGGGATGAAGAGGAGTGGTGAAGAGGAGGGATGAAGAGGAGGAGGAGTGTTGAGGAGGGATGAAGAGGAGGAGGAATGATGAGGAGTGATGAAGAGGAGGAGTGATGAGGAGTGATGAAGGGGAGGAGAAGTGATGAAGAGGAGGAGTGATGAGGAGTGATAAAGATGAGGAAGAGTGATGGGGAGTGATGAGGAGTGATGACGAGAAGTGATGAGGAGTGATGAAGAGGAGGAAGAGTGATGAGGAGTGATGAGGAGTGATGAAGAGAAGTGATGAGTGATGAAGAGGAGAAGAAGTGATGAGGAGTGATGAAGATAAGTGATGAAGAGGAGGAGAAGTGATGCGGAGTGATGAGGAGTGATGAGGAGAAGTGATGAAGAGGAGGAAGAGTGATGAGGAGTGATGAAGAAGTGATGATGAAGAGGAGGCGTGATGAAGATAAGGAGTCATGAAGATGGCGATCGATGAAGAGGAGTGATGAGGAGTGAATGAAGAGAATGAGTGATGAAGATGGCGATCGATGAAGAGGATGTGATGAGGACACACATACCTCAGCAGGGGGAATGCCCTCAGGGGGTCGACACTGCAGCAACACCTCCTGCTCCAATCTCACCTCTCGACCCAGAGGCTCCTGCTCAAAGGCCTTACGCAGGTCTGCAGACAGGGGGCGACAGAGAGTTTTGTATTATTTAGTAATTTATATTTCTCCTTTCTTTAACCAGGTAGGCCAGTTGAGAACAAGTTCTTATTTACAACTGCGACCTGGACAAGATTAAGCACAGCGGTGTGACACAAACAACAACACAGAGATACACATGGGATAAACATGTGTGTCTGTGTGTGTGTGTGTGTGTGGGGGGAGGGGGGGGGGTTACAATTAGGGTTGGAATTAGGGTAAGGGGTTAGTGGTTAGGTTTGGGGTTAGTGGATAGGTTTAGGGTTAAGGATAGAGAAAATAGGTATTTTAATGGAAATCAATTGTAGTCCTCACGAGGATAGAAGGTCGTGTCCCAAAAATATGTCCTTTCTACTAAAATGTCTACTCGTTCACCACTACCCATACATCTACTACATCTCAAATGGGATTGAAGCATGGTGGGTGGAATAAAACATAATGGGACGTGGCTATAAACTCTAGAAAACATAATTTCACACACAGACCCCCCCCCCCCCCACAGACACCCCCCACATGCAGATTCCCCCCCCCCCCACAGACCCCCCCCACATGCAGATTCCCCCACCCCCCACACACAGACCCTCCCCCCACACACACAGACCCCCCCCACATACAGATTTCCCCACCCCCCACACACAGACCCTCCCCCTCCACACACAGACCCCCCCCATACGCAGATCCCCCCCACACACAGACCACCCCCATACATACACACATATCCCCCCCACACCGCCCCCCCCCCCTCCCCCCCACACACACACACAGATCCCCCTCCACACACACACAGACCCCCTCCCCACACACACAGATCCCCCCCACACACAGACCCCCTCCCCACACACACAGATCCCCCCCACACACAGACCCCCTCCCCACACACACAGATCCCCCCCACACACACAGACCCCCCCCATACGCAGATCCCCCCCCCCACACACAGACCCCCCCCATACATACACACATATCCCCCCCACACACTGCCCCCCCCCCCCCCCCACACACACAGATCCCCCTCCACACACACACAGACCCCCTCCCCACACACACAGATCCCCCCCACACACAGACCCCCTCCCCACACACACAGATCCCCCCCACACACACAGATCCCCCCCAGACTCTCTCTCTCTGCACCTACATGCGATGTGGACGTACGCGCGGCTACTCTTGGTGGTGCCTGCAGAGCTCCAGGCCACACACTGACACCAGTAGTCCTCCAGACCAAACAGTTCCTCTACCTGGGTCCTCGATACAGAGATATCCACCTCCCTCACCACCAGGCCTGGGAGAGAGAGGGGAGAGAGGGGAGAGAGGGGTGAGGGGAGAGACAGGAGAGAGAGGAGAGAGAGGAGAGAGGGGAGAGACCGGAGAGGAGCGAGGGGGGAGAGGGGGATAGGGGAGGGGGGAGAGAGGAGAGGAGAGAGGGGAGGAGAGGGGGATAGGGGAGGGGGAGAGGAGAGAGGGGGGAGAGATGGGGGAGAGAGGGGAGAGAGGGGAGTGGAGAGACCGGAGAGGAGCGAGGGGGGAGAGGGGGATAGGGGAGGGGAAGAGAGGAGAGAGAGGAGAGAGGGGGGAGAGGGGGATAGGGGAGGGGGGAGAGAGGAGAGAGAGGAGAGAGGGGGATAGGGGAGGGGGGAGAGAGGAGAGGAGAGAGGGGAGGAGAGGGGGATAGGGGAGGGGGAGAGGAGAGAGGGGGGAGAGAGGGGGGAGAGAGGGGAGAGAGGGGAGTGGAGAGACCGGAGAGGAGCGAGGGGGGAGAGGGGGATAGGGGAGGGGAAGAGAGGAGAGAGAGGAGAGAGGGGGGAGAGGGGGATAGGGGAGGGGGGAGAGAGGAGAGAGAGGAGAGAGGGGGATAGGGGAGGGGGGAGAGAGGAGAGAGAGGAGAGAGGGGGGAGAGGTGGATAGGGGGATAGGGGAGGGGGGAGAGAGGAGAGAGAGGAGAGAGGGGGGAGAGGGGGATAGGGGAGGGGGAGAGAGGAGAGGAGAGGAGAGAGGGGAGAGAAGAGAGAGGGGGGAGAGGGGGAGAGAGGAGAGGAGAGAGGGGAGAGAGGAGAGAGGGGGAGAGGGGAGGGGGGAGAGAAGAGAGAGAGGAGGGAAAGGGGAGAGAGGGGGGAGAGAGAGGAGAGAGAGACTGAGATCATTATATGTTAATGAATGTGTACAGTAGCGATGCGCGGTTTGACTAATAATGTTGGTTTAGTAGTCCCCATGGTGATATCCATGGTGTGGGCTGGTTTAGTAGTCCCCATGGTAATATCCATGGTGTGGGCTGGTTTAGTAGTCCCGATGGTGATATCCGAGGGGTGGGCTAGTTTAGTAGTCCCCATGGTGATATCCATGGTGTGGGCTGGTTTAGTAGTCCCCATGGTGATATCCATGGTGTGGGCTGGTTTAGTAGTCCCCATGGTGATATCCATGGTGTGGGCTGGTTTAGTAGTCCCCATGGTGATATCCCTGGGTGGGCTGGTTTAGTAGTCCCCATGGTAATATCCAAGGTGTGGGCTGGTTTAGTAGTCCATATGGTGATATCCGAGGGGTGGGCTGGTTTAGTAGTCCCCATGGTGATATCCACGGTGTGGGCTGGTTTAGTAGTCCCCATGGTGATATGCACGGTGTGGGCTGGTTTAGTAGTCCCCATGGTGATATCCGAGTGTTGGGCTGGTTTAGTAGTCCCCATGGTGATATCCGAGGGGTGGGCTGGTTTAGTAGTCCCCATGGTGATATCCACGGTGTGGACTGGTTAAGTAGTCCCCAATGTGATATCCACGGTGTGGGCTGGTTTAGTATTCCCCATGGTGATATCCCTGGGTGGGCTGGTTTAGTAGTCCCCATGGTGATATCCAAGGTGTGGGCTGGTTTAGTAGTCCATATGGTGATATCCGAGGGGTGGGCTGGTTTAGTAGTCCCCATGGTGATATCCACGGTGTGGGCTGGTTTAGTAGTCCCCATGGTGATATCCACGGTGTGGGCTGGTTTAGTAGTCCCCATGGTGATATCCATGGTGTGGGCTGGTTTAGTAGTCCCCATGGTGATATCCACGGTGTGGGCTGGTTTAGTAGTCCCCATGGTGATATCCACGGTGTGGGCTGGTTTAGTAGTCCCCATGATGATATCCGAGGGTTGGGCTGGTTTAGTATTCCCCATGGTGATATCCGAGGGGTGGGCTGGTTTAGTAGTCCCCATGGTGATATCCACGGTGTGGGCTGGTTAAGTAGTCCCCATGGTGATATCCACTGTGTGGGCTGGTTTAGTAGTCCCCATGGTGATATCGGAGGGGTGGTCTGGTTTTGTAGTCCCCATGGTGATATCCGAGGGGTGGGCTGGTTTAGTAGTCCCCATGGTGATATCCACGGTGTGGGCTAGTTTAGTAGTCCCCATGGTGATATCCACGGTGTGGGCTGGTTTAGTAGTCCCCATGGTGATATCCATGGTGTGGGCTGGTTTAGTAGTCCCCATGGTGATATCCATGGTGTGGGCTGGTTTAGTAGTCCCCATGGTGATATCCATGGTGTGGGCTGGTTTAGTAGTCCCCATGTTGATATCCATGGTGTGGGCTGGTTTAGTAGTCCCCATGGTGATATCCACGGTGTGGGCTGGTTTAGTAGTCCCCATGGTGATATCCGAGGGGTTGTCTGGTTTTGTAGTCCCCATGGTGATATCCGAGGGGTGGCTGGTTTAGTAGTCCCCATGTTGATATCCACGGTGTGGGCTGGTTTAGTAGTCCCCATGGTGATATCCATGGTGTGGGCTGGTTTAGTAGTCCCCATGGTGATATCCATGGTGTGGGCTGGTTTAGTAGTCCCCATGGTGATATCCATGGTGTGGGCTGGTTTAGTAGTCCCCATGGTGATATCCATGGTGTGGGCTGGTTTAGTAGTCCCCATGGTGATATCCACAGTGTGGGCTGGTTTAGTAGTCCCCATGGTGATATCCCTGGGTGGGCTGGTTTAGTAGTCCCCATGGTAATATCCAAGGTGTGGGCTGGTTTAGTAGTCCATATGGTGATATCCGAGGGGTGGGCTGGTTTAGTAGTCCCCATGGTGATATCCACGGTGTGGGCTGGTTTAGTAGTCCCCATGGTGATATCCACGGTGTGGGCTGGTTTAGTAGTCCCCATGGTGATATCCATGGTGTGGGCTGGTTTAGTAGTCCCCATGGTGATATCCATGGTGTGGGCTGGTTTAGTAGTCCCCATGGTGATATCCATGGTGTGGGCTGGTTTAGTAGTCCCCATGGTGATATCCATGGTGTGGGCTGGTTTAGTAGTCCCCATGGTGATATCCACGGTGTGGGCTGGTTTAGTAGTCCCCATGGTGATATCCACGGTGTGGGCTGGTTTAGTAGTCCCCATGGTGATATCCATGGTGTGGGCTGGTTTAGTAGTCCCCATGGTGATATCCATGGTGTGGGCTGGTTTAGTAGTCCCCATGGTGATATCCACAGTGTGGGCTGGTTTAGTAGTCCCCATGGTGATATCCATGGTGTGGGCTGGTTTAGTAGTCAAATCAAATCAAATCAAATTGTATTTGTCACATACACATGGTTAGCAGATGTTAATGCGAGTGTAGCGAAATGCTTGTGCTTCTAGTTCCGACAATGCAGTAATAACCAACAAGTAATCTAACTAACAATTCCAAAACGACTGTCTTGTACACAGTGTGAGGGGATTAAGAATATGTACATAAGGATATATGAATGAGTGATGGTACAGAGCAGCATAGGCAAGATACAGTAGATGGTATCGAGTACAGTATATACATATGAGATGAGTATGTAAACAAAGTGGCATAGTTAAAGTGGCTAGTGATACATGTATTACATAAGGATACAGTCGATGATATAGAGTACAGTATATACGTATGCATATGAGATGAATAATGTAGGGTAAGTAACATTATATAAGGTGATATCCATGGTGTGGGCTGGTATAGTAGTCCCCATAGTGATATCCATGGTGTGGGCTGGTTTAGTAGTCCCCATGATGATATCCGAGGGGTGGGCTGGTTTAGTAGTCCCCATGGTGATATTCACGGCGTGTGCTGGTTTAGTAGTCCCCATGGTGATATTCACGGCGTGGGCTGGTTTAGTAGTCCCCATGGTGATATCCATGGTGTGGGCTGGTATAGTAGTCCCCATGGTGATATTCACGGTGTGGGCTGGTTTAGTAGTCCCCATGGTGATATCCATGGTGTGGGTTGGTTTAGTAGTCCCCATGGTGATATCCATGGTGTGGGCTGGTTTAGTAGTCCCCATGGTGATATTCACGGTGTGGGCTGGTTTAGTAGTCCCCATGGTGATATCCATGGGTGTGCTGGTTTGGGGTAATTCATTATTGTGTGGATGAAGTTTGGGTGGGTCGCGGGTTAAATAAAGACAAAACAATAACTAGACAATCATTAAATATATCATTCTTGTTCAATTTCTATCTATTGCTTAGATTGAGTTGTTTCATTCATTATTTTAGGCTGTCTGGCATTAGTGTGTAACACTATGCTTCAGGACCTAGCTGTATGAGCGCCAAATCGCTTACACGCCACAATCGCCAAATGTTTTTTGGGAAAAGGCAGAAAAAGTTAACGTCGATCCAATGGAGAGTTGAATTATTAAGCGGTATAAGAGGATTATAGCAATGCCGCTATGTTGATGTGTGATGATTGTGAGGAACTATAAAACATTCGACCGTCACAAGACAGGGACTTCAAATGGGGGAACTGTAGCTTACTGTTCAGATGGGTTAAATGGACATCTGGAGAATCTTAAGAGAATGCACAGTTAGGGACCGTCTGTAAACGTGCTTTCTTTATCAGCATCATAAAAGCTGATAGTATTTCTACCACAGTTAGGGACCGTCTGTAAATGTGCTTTCTTTATCAACATCATAAAAGCTGATAGTATTTCTACCACAGTTAGGGACCGTCTGTAAACATGCTTTCTTTATCAGCATCATAAAAGCTGATAGTATTTCTACCACAGTTAGGGACCGTCTGTAAAGGTATAATTTTTATCAACATCATAAAAGCTGATAGTATTTCTACCACAGTTAGGGACCGTCTGTAAAGGTATAATCTTTATCAACATCATAAAAGCTGATAGTAGTTCTACCACAGTTAGGGACCGTCTGTAAAGGTATAATCTTTAACATCATCATAAAAGCTAATAGTATTTCAACCACATAAAATATTGCATTCAAGCTGAACTGAAATCTTATCTGAAACATGTTGGGTCGTTTTCACAGCTTTCTATTTCCTTACAACCGTTCAAACTGATGTTATTTTCACAGAAAATCATTCCCGTTTATTTTTTGTTATCGCATTTTCTCCCCGGTTCCTAAATGTCTTCGCTCAGGGAAAGATCCAGAGATGACAGAGAACTCTTTACTAATGTCAACTAGATTGAAACATTCATTCTATCATTTATTACATTATTCTGGTTTATTTAGTCTTCATATAATGACCGAAGAGACACTGTATATTCTAACACCCAATCAAAATGTCAGAAATTAGAACCAGAAACATCTAAATCCGGCAAAAGCACCACTTGTCAAAAAAAAAAAAGATTCCTCCATCTCTAACAGGCCCTTAGCCTTTCACATATAGTAGGGAGGTTGTATATGGGTCATTAGCGATTGCGGGGAGGTGCGGGTGCGGGTGAAAAAACAGCTGACCAGCGTACCACTAGTGTACAGGGTTTCTTTATTGTAACTATTAGTGAACGGTTGTGGAAAGTTAAGAGTGAGTGTATGTGTATGAGAATGTGTATTTGTGTCAATGCTCGCGCTCATGAGATTGCGTGTGTGTGTGTGTGTGTGTGTGTGTGTGTGTGTGTGTGTGTGTGTGTGTGTGTGTGAATTCTTGTGCTCGTGAATGCTTGAGACTATGGGATTGTGTGATTGCATTGTGTGCTCCAGTACTATTCCTGTACCTGTGATCTGGTCGAGGCTCTCTTTGGTCACATGATCGTTCTGGTTGACCCACTCTCCATTACATTTGAAGTATATCTGCGTAGCGGGGGCGGCCCTACAGCGGAGCTGCACCGGACGGTTCTTCACGACGAACCCATCCTCGGGTTCCAGCTGGAACTCTGGGAGAGGTTCTGCCGGGGCAGAGGGGAAGGAGTCTGATACCACCTCGCTGTAGTCACTGGTCTCTAAAGAGAGAGAAACAGAAAGAGAGAAACAGAGAAAGAGAGGGCGAACCCATTAGAAAATACATTTGCCTAAATGATATAAATTACTCCTTTATATACAGAAATATGTAAGCTCAGAAAAAAACTAAACGTCCTCTCACTGTCAACTGTGTTTATTTTCAGCAAACTTAACGTGTGTAAATATTTGTATGAACATAACAAGATTCAACAACTGAGACATAAACTGAACAAGTTCCACAGACATGTGACTAACAGACATGGAATAATGTGTCCCTGAACAAAGGGGGAGGGTCAAAATCAAAAGTAACAGTCAGTATCTGGTGTGGCCACCAGCTGCATTAAGTACTGCAGTGAATCTCCTCCTCATGGACTGCAACAGATTTGCCAGTTCTTGCTGTGAGATGTTACCCCACTCTTCCAAGGCACCTGCAAATTCCCGGACATTTCTGGGGGGAATGGCCCTAGCCCTCACCCTCCGATCCAACAGGTCCCAGACGTGCTCAATGGGATTGAGATCCGGGCTCTTTGCTGACCATGACAGAACACTGACATTCCTGTCTTGCAGGAAATCACGCACAGAATGAGCAGTATGGCTGGTGGCATTGTCATGCTGGAGGGTCATGTCAGGATGAGCCTGCAGGAAGGGAACCACATGAGGGAGGAGGATGTCTTCCCTGTAACGCACAGCGTTGAGATTGCCTGCAATGACAACAAGCTCAGACCGATGATGCTGTGACACACCGCCCCAGACCATGACGGACCCTCCACCTCCAAATCGATCCTGCTCCAGAGTACAGGCTTCGGTGTAACGCTCCGAAAAAAATTCCTTCGACCATAAACGCGAATCCGACCATCACCCCTGGTGAGACAAAACCGTGACTCGTCAGTGAAGAGCACTTTTTGCCAGTCCTGTCTGGTCCAACGACTGTGTGTTTGTGCCCATAGGCGACGTTGTTGCCAGTGATGTCTGGTGAGGACCTGCCTTACAACAGGCCTACAAGCCCTCAGTCCAGCCTCTCTCAGCCTATTGCGGACAGTCTGAGCACTGATGGAGAGATTGTGCGTTCCTGGTATAACTCAAACAGTTGTTGTTGCCATCCTGTACCTTTTCCGCAGGTGTGATGTTCGGATGTACCAATCCTGTGCAGGTGTTGTTACACATGGTCTGCCACTGTGAGGACGATCAGCTGTCCATCCTGTCTCCCTGTAGCGCTGTCTTAGGCGTCTCACAGTACGGACATTGCAATTTATTGCCCTGGCCACATCTGCAGTCCTCATGCCTCCTTGCAGCATGCCTAAGGCACGTTCACACAGATGAGCAGGGACCCTGGGCATCTTTCTTTTGGTGTTTTTCAGAGTCAGTAGAAAGGCCTCTTTAGTGTCCTAAGTTTTCATAACTGTGACCTTAATTGTCTACCGTCTGTAAGCTGTTACTGTCTTAACGACCGTTCCACAGGTGCATGTTCATTAATTGTTTATGATTCATTGAACAAGCATGGGAAACAGTGTTTAAACCATTTACAATATAGATTTACAGTAAAGATCTGTGAAGTTATTTCGATTTTTATGAATTATCTTTGAAAGACAGGGTCCTGAAAAAGGTCAGTTTCTGTTTTTGCTGAGTTTATATATACAGTGCCTTGCGAAAGTATTCGGCCCCCTTGAACTTTGCAACCTTTTGCCACATTTCAGGCTTCAAACATAAAGATATAAAACTGTATTTTTTTGTGAAGAATCAACAACAAGTGGGACACAATCATGAAGTGGAACGACATTTATTAGATATTTCAAACTTTTTTAACAAATCAAAAACTGAAAAATTGGGCGTGCAAAATTATTCAGCCCCTTTACTTTCAGTGCAGCAAACTCTCTCCAGAAGTTCAGTGAGGATCTCTGAATGATCCAATGTTGACCTAAATGACTAATGATGATAAATGCAATCCACCTGTGTGTAATCAAGTCAAGGCATGTTTCCCATGACAATAAAGCGCCATGTTAACATATGTTTCCCAGGCCAATAAAGCCACTTGAAAATGAATTGAATTGAGAGAGCGATGATAGAGAGAGAACCATGGTTAGGAACAGAAGACACGGTTAGTAAGTTAGAGGGAGAGTTAGAGAGAGAGGGTATGCTAATTTGGTATAGAGCAGACCTAACTCACTCCATTAAATTAATCAAAACAGGAACATTCTACATTTGGCTAGAAATTCAAAAGGAAATTATCCTAACAGAGAAAAATATCCTCCTGTGTGCTACCTATATCCCCCCACTAGAATCCCCATATTTTAATGAAGACAGCCTCTCCATCCTGGAGGGGGAAATCAATCATTTCTAGGCCCAGGGACATGTACTAGTCTGTGGTGACCTAAATGCCAGAACCGGACAAGAACCTGACACCCTCAGCACACAGGGGGACAAACACCTGCCTGGAGGTGACAGCATTCCCTCCCACATATGCCCCCCTAGGCACAACAATGACAACATAACCAACAAAAACGGGTCACAACTCCTGCAGCTCTGTCGCACGCTGGGTCTGTACATAGTCAATGGTAGGCTTCGAGGGGACTCCTATGGTAGGTACATCTATAGCTCATCTCTTGGCAGTAGTACTGTAGACTACTTTATCACTGACCTCAACCCAGAGACTCTCAGAGCGTTCACAGTCAGCCCACTGACACCCCTATCAGACCACAGCAAAATCACAGTCTACTTAAACAGAGCAATACTCAATCATGAGGCATCAAAGCCAAAGGAACTGAGTAACATTAAGAAATGCTATAGATGGAAGGAATGCAGTTTGGAAACCTACCAAAAAACAATTAGGCAACAACAAATTCAATCCCTTTTAGACAATTTCCTGGGTAAAACGTTCCGCTGTAATAGTGAAGGTGTAAACTTGGCAGTAGAAAATCTTAAAAGTATATTTGACCTCTCAGCTTCCCTATCAAATCTAAAAATCTCAAATAGAAAACCGAAGAAAATTAACAATAATGACAAATGGTTTGATGAAGAATGCAAAAATCTAAGAAAGAAATTGAGAAACCTGTCCAACCAAAAACATAGAGACCAGGAAAACCTGAGTCTACGCCTTCACTATGGTGAATCACTAAAACAATACAGAAATACACTACGAAAAAAGAAGGAACAGCATGTCAGAAATCAGCTCAATGTAATTGAAGAATCCATAGGCTCTAACCACTTCTGGGAAAATTGGAAAACACTAAACAAACAACAACACGAAGCATTATCTATCCAAAATGGAGATGTATGGGTAAACCACTTCTCCAATCTTTTTGGCTCTATAACAAAGAATAAAGAGCAAAAACATATACATGATCAAATACAGATCTTAGAATCAACTATTAAAGACTACCAGAACCCACTGGATTCTCCAATTACATTGAATGAGTTACAGGACAAAATAAAAACCCTACAACCCAAAAAGGCCTGTGGTGTTGATGGTATCCTAAATGAAATTATCAAATATACAGACAACAAATTCCAATTGGCTATACTAAAACTCTTTAACATCATCCTTATCCTCTGGCATCTTCCCCAATATTTGGAACCAAGGACTGATCATCCCAATCCACAAAAGTGGAGACAAATTTGACCCCAATAACTACCGTGGAATATGTGTCAACAGTAACCTTGGGAAAATCCTCTGCATTATCATTAACAGCAGACTCGTACATTTCCTCAATGAAAACAATGTACTGAGCAAATGTCAAATTGGCTTTTTACCAAATTACTGTACAACAGACCATGTATTCACCCTGCACACCCTAATTGACAACCAAACAAACCAAAACAAAGGCAAAGTCTTCCCATGCTTTGTTGATTTCAAAAAAGCCTTCGACTCAATTTGGCATGAGGGTCTGCTCTACAAACTGATGGAAAGTGGTGTTGGGGGTAAAACATACGACATTATAAAATCCATGTACACAAACAACAAGTGTGCGGTTAAAATTGGCAAAAAACACAAAATTCTTCACACTGGGTCGTGGGGTGAGACAGGGATGCAGCTTAAGCCCCAACCTCTTCAACATATATATCAACGAATTGGCGCGGGCACTAGAAAAGTCTGCAGCACCCGGCCTCACCCTACTAGAATCCGAAGTCAAATGTCTGCTGTTTGCTGATGATCTGGTGCTTCTGTCACCAACCAAGGAGGGACACAGCAGCACCTAGATCTTATGCACAGATTCTGTCAGACCTGGGCCCTGACAGTAAATCTCAGTAAGACCAAAATAATGGTGTTCCAAAAAAGGTCCAGTCACCAAGACCACAAATACAAATTCCATCTAGACACTGTTGCCCTAGAGCACACAAAAAACTATACTTACCTTGGCCTAAACATCAGCGCCACAGGTAACTTCCACAAAGCTGTGAACGATCTGAGAGACAAGGCAAGAAGGGCATTCTATGCCATCAAAAGGAACATACATTTCAACATACCAATTAGGATTTGGCTAAAAATACTTGAATCAGTCATAGAGCCCATTGCCCTTTATGGTTGTGAGGTCTGGGGTCCGCTCACCAACCAAGACTTCACAAAATGGGACAAACACCAAATTGAGACTCTGCACGCAGAATTCTGCTAAAATATCCTCAGTGTACAACGTAGAACACTAAATAATGCATGCAGAGCAGAATTAGGCCGATACCCACTAATTATCAAAATCCAGAAAAGAGCCGTTAAATTCTACAACCACCTAAAAGGAAGCGATTCCCAAACCTTCCATAACAAAGCCATCACCTACAGAGAGATGAACCTGGAGAAGAGTCCCTAAGCAAGCTGGTCCTGGGGCTCTGTTCACAAACACAAACACACCCCACAGAGCCCCAGGACAGCAGCACAATTAGACCCAACGAATTCATGAGAAAACAAAAAGATAATTACTTGATACATTGGAAAGAATTAACAAAAAAACAGAGCAAACTAGAATGCTATTTGGCCCTACACAGAGAGTACACAGCGGCAGAATACCTGACCACGGTGACTGACCCAAATTTAAGGAAAGCTTTGACTCAGTGAGCATAGCCTTGCTATTGAGAAAGGCCGCCGTAGGCAGACATGGCTCTCAAGAGAAGACAGGCTATGTGCTCACTGCCCACAAAATGAGGTGGAAACTGAGCTGCACTTCCTAACCTCCTGCCCAATGTATGACCATATTAGAGAGACATATTTCCCTCAGATTACACAGACACACAAAGAATTCGAAAACAAATCCCATTTTGATAAACTCCCATTTCGACTGGGTGAAATTCCACAGTGTGCCATCACAGCAGCAAGATTTGTGACCTGTTGCCACGGGAAAAGGGCAACCAGTGAAGAACACACACCATTGTAAATACAACCCATATTTATGCTTATTTATTTTATCTTGTGTCCTTTACCATTTGTACATTGTTAAAACACTGTATATATATATAATATGACATTTGTAATGTCTTTATTGTTTTGAAACTTCTGTATGTGTAATGTTTACTGTTCATTTTTTATTGTTTATTTCACTTTATATATTCACTTTATATATTATCTACCTCACTTGCTTTGGCAATGTTAACACATGTTTCCCATGCCAATAAAGCCCTTGAATTGAATTGAATTGAATTGAGAGAGAACCATGGTTAGGAAGAGAAGACAGTCAGTAAGATAGAGGGAGAGTTAGAGAGAGAGAACCATGGTTAGGAACAGAACACATGGTCAGTAAGATAGAGGGAGAGTTAGAGAGAGAGAACCATGGTTAGGAACAGAAGACAGTCAGTAAGATAGAGAGAGAGTTAGAGAGAGAACCATGGTTAGGAACAGAAGACACAGTGAGCTTGAGAATGGAGAGAGTGTGTGTGTGTGTTTATGTGTGTGTGTGTGTGCAAGCCAGCAAGCCAGAAGGTGTGTGTTACAGTAGTGATAGTAATGTGAATCTGTGAGCTTGGCACCCTGACCAATCCTTTATTTCACAAAGTCCTTTAAGGTGTTGATAGGCTGTACCCCCCCTCTGGTTTCAGTCGTCTGCCCCATCCAGCCTCTCCGGGAGGTACCATGTCCCTCAGACAGGACCTGACCTTCTAGTGACAGGTCTGGTGTTTACAAATTATCCTCAGATGTTTTCCCCCTGACACATCGCTCCTGGGTGTGTGTGTGTGTGTTAGGGTGTGTGTGTGTTAGGGTGTGTGTGTGTGTGTGTGTGTTAGGGTGTGTGTTGGAGTGTGTGTGTGTGTGTTAGGGGGTGTGTTGGAGTGTGTATGTGTTAGGGTGTGTGTGTGTGTGTGTTAGGGTGTGTGTTGGAGTGTGTGTGTGTTAGGGTGTGTGTGTGTTAGGGTGTGTGTGTGTTAGGGGGTGTGTTAGGGTGTGTGTTGGAGTGTGTGCATCACTAGCCACTTTAAACTATGCCACTTTGTTTACATACCCTACACTACTCATCTCATATGTATATACTGTTCTCTACACCATCTACTGCATCTTGCCTATGCCGTTCTATACCATCACTCATTCATATATTTTTATGTACATTTTCTTATTCATTCCTTTACACTTGTGTGTATAAGGTAGTAGTTGTGGAATTGTTAGGTTATATTACTTGTTAGATATTACTGCATGGTCGGAACTAGAAGCACAAGCACTTCGCAACACTCGCATTAACATCTGCTAACCATGTGTATGTAACCAATAACATCTGCTAACCATGTGTATGTGACCAATAACATCTGCTAACCATGTGTATGTGACCAATAACATCTGCTAACCATGTGTATGTGACCATCTGCTAACCATGTGCATGTGACCAATAACATCTGCTAACCATGTGACCAATAACATCTGCTAACCATGTGACCAATAACATCTGCTAACCATGTGACCAATAACATCTGCTAACCATGTGACCAATAACATCTGCTAACCATGTGACCAATAACATCTGCTAACCATGTGACCAATAACATCTACTAACCATGTGACCAATAACATCTGCTAACCATGTGTATGTGACCATCTGCTAACCATGTGTATGTGACCATCTGCTAACCATGTGACCAATAACATCTACTAACCATGTGACCAATAACACCTGCTAACCATGTGTATGTGACCATCTGCTAACCATGTGTATGTGACCATCTGCTAACCATGTGACCAATAACATCTACTAACCATGTGTATGTGACCATTAACATCTGATAACCATGTGTATGTGACCATTAACATCTGATAACCATGTGTATGTGACCAATAACATCTGCTAACCATGTGTATAATACCAATAACATCTGATAACCATGTGTATGTGACCATTAACATCTGCTAACCATGTGTATAATACCAATAACATCTACTAACCATGTGTATGTGACCATTAACATCTGATAACCATGTGTATGTGACCAGTAACATCTGCTAACCATGTGTATGTGACCATTAACATCTGCTAACCATGTGTATAATACCAATAACATCTACTAACCATGTGTATGTGACCATTAACATCTGATAACCATGTGTATGTGACCATTAACATCTGCTAACCATGTGTATGTGAGAAATAAAATTTGATTAGATTTTTTTAGGGTTGCCGTGGTCCCGGACAACGGGAAGATTATAATTGACCGGACGCATTGGGTGCCCAGAGTAACAAATCACATTTACAAATATGATAATGAGTCTTAACAGAACTCATGAATCAGCCAATGAAACGTCATTTTCAAAACATTTGCCAAAAAAATGCAATGAGTTGGAAAACGCCATTCTAAACAACACACCTGATGTGCCAGAGATTCCATATGTGCCAGAGATTCCATATGTGCCAGAGATTCCATATGTGCCAGAGATTCCATATGTGCCAGAGATTCCACATGTGCCAGAGATTCCATATGTGCCAGAGATTCCATATGTGCCAGAGATTCCATATGTGCCAGAGATTCCATTGGTGCCAGAGATTCCATTGGTGCCAGAGATTCCATATGTGCCAGAGATTCCATATGTGCCAGAGATTCCATATGTGCCAGAGATTCCATATGTGCCAGAGATTCCACATGTGCCAGAGATTCCATATGTGCCAGAGATTCCATTGGTGCCAGAGATTCCATTGGTGCCAGAGATTCCATTGGTGCCAGAGATTCCATATGTGCCAGAGATTCCATATGTGCCAGAGATTCCATATGTGCCAGAGATTCCACATGTGCCAGAGATTCCATATGTGCCAGAGATTCCATATGTGCCAGAGATTCCATATGTGCCAGAGATTCCATATGTGCCAGAGATTCCATATGTGCCAGAGATTCCATATGTGCCAGAGATTCCATATGTGCCAGAGATTCCACATGTGCCAGAGATTCCATATGTGCCAGAGATTCCACATGTGCCAGAGATTCCATATGTGCCAGAGATTCCATATGTGCCAGAGATTCCACATGTGCCAGAGATTCCATATGTGCCAGAGATTCCACACCTACGACGGGTTAATGATATAACCAGGATTGGCTTCAAACAAATAAAGTTGATAAGAAAATCAACCGAACAGGAGTGAAAAATGCATAGCAGTGGGTCGAATTAGGGAAGTAATTATTACATTATAAATTAAATTATATATAATTACTCCTGTCTATACAAAAATAAATAAAATACTTCCCCGGAAAGTATGACTTCATCACAGAGGAATCGAGCTCCCTATAGGCTATATCATTAGCTTACTACAGACCCGGGTTCGATCCTAGGCTGTGTCGCAGCCGACTGCGACCGGGAGACCCATGATGCAGCGCACAATTGCAGCGATGGAAAATGCGGTAAAAAGTACAAAAAAAAAATAATAAAACGATTACACTAAAATATACAGTTGTCGATTATTTCAAATCACAAGCTTGTGCGCCTATTTGGGAAGCCCACGCGCGGCAATAGGCCCAGCTGATTATCGAGTTGAGGCTGTCACTGAAAAGCATCTAAAATATGTGAAGATAATGTGGCTTGAGTATCATTTAAAATGTTGCGACAAGAAGAAGGGGAGGGTGGAGATATAGGACAGTCTCTCTCCAGAATGGCTCAGCAGGGCAGGGGTGTGTGGCGAAAATATTGGAGAGTCTCTCTCCAGAATGGCTCCGCTGTCTCAGGACAATTCTTGCCCTCATTCATTCCTTCATTGTTTGCCCTTTTGTTACGAATTCTCCATTACATACGTCACCAGTTGTAAATGTACTATTCATCTCCATCATTCGGTTACATTCATTTCTGTTAATCCATGTATTAATGACATTGTTTGCAGAGTTCACAACCTGCTACACTTAAACCAGTTTTGGTTTATTTCATAACCATCATTTACGAGATTTGTAAATGTTTTCATTGTCTTTTGTTTGGAGTGCTCCGTGTGAACAACGAGCATGTGTCTGGTTTCTCTGTCCTGATCATGTTGAGCATAGAAGTATCTGGCCTGCTGCGCAGAAATGTAGGAAAGTGTTTGCGAATTATAATACTGTATGTTAAAACTATAGTTCCTCACAGTAAACTATTTGAAAAATCTATCAAACATTCTCCCTCTTGATAATCGCCAATTCTCAGTGTAAAAGAGCAAAGGAAGTTAAAGGTCTACAGCTGCCGATAAACTAACTTCCATTCGCTCATTTCTTTAGCTGCCAATGTTTATTTTATTTCACCTTTATTAAATGTGTTCACATGGCAGAGGCTTTAAACATTTACATGTTTTAATCATTAACCACCTGACGATGAAAAAAAAAAGATCGTTATTGAAAAGAAACGGAAATGCACATATGAAAATCAAACCCGAACGGTAGAAATATATAAATTGTAAGCTTTCCCAAACTTGATAGTCAACCGCTGCCTAAGGAGTCTTCATTAAAAAGGTTGGATTTAGCCTATGGCGAACTTTAAAGCAAGGTAAGACATGGCTCATAATAACAAATGAACAAACAATTAAGTATGTTTTCAAAATGCATACTGCCTCCTGCTTACATTAAACAGTGGTATGTGATGCGCTGATAACCTGTTGCCTGCACTTGAATGGTGAATGGGAGGTTTAATGATTGACTTCAATGACCAGATTAGAAATAAAGATAGTAACTATTTTTTTTAGCCTTGCAACAAAATGTTGAAATGTGATTTACATTTACAATTGTTGAGCAATGAAATTGTTTATAAAAGTACGTTTCACTCCAGCAGCAACCAGCTTAAATATATTAATAAAATCCTGCTCAAAATAAAAACAAATGTCCATTATAAATCACAATCTGGGTCAGGTGATTGATCACATGATTTGAAAGCTTGTTCTATTGCCAACATGACTAGTAGTTATAAAATACGACATTACGGTGTTAGGCTTTCACAAGGCAATTCAGAGAAACAGATCGTAATTTTGGTGCACATAGATTATTTATTTAAGCACTCATGACTCCTTTCTATCTTAAAATCATGAGTTCTCCAGTTGAGGAGTAGCATATAAAATCCGCTCTGTATGCTGTCCATGTATGATAGTTGTCATGAATAACATACTTGATGACTAACACTTTAATTCCACTAAATTATGTAAATTAACCTAGAGACCGATAAGCATGATGGTCAAATGAACATGGAACAAAAAATATAAAACGCAACAGGCAACAATTTTACTGAGTTACAATTCATAAAGGAAATCAGTCAATATAAATATTCTGTGGATTCCACATGACTGGGAATACAGATCTGCATCTGTTGTTTCACTGATACCTTTAAATAAAAGGGTAGGGATGTGGATCAGAAAACCAGTCAGTATCTGCTGTGGATCAGAAAACCAGTCAGTATCTGCTGTGGATCAGAAAACCAGTCAGTATCTGGTGTGGATCAGAAAACCAGTCAGTATCTGGTGTGGATCAGAACACCAGTCAGTATCTGGTGTGGATCAGAAAACCAGTCAGTATCTGGTGTGGATCAGAAAACCAGTCAGTATCTGGTGTGGATCAGAAAACCAGTCAGTATCTGGTGTGGATCAGAAAACCAGTCAGTATCTGGTGTGGATCAGAAAACCAGTCAGTATCTGGTGTGGATCAGAAAACCAGTCAGTATCTGGTTCCACCATTTGCCTCATGCAGCGAGACACATCTCCTTCACATAGAGTTGATCAGGCTGTTGATTGTGGCCTGTGGAATGTTGTCCCAGTCCTCTTCAATGGCTGTGTGAAGTTGCTGGATATTGGTGGGAACTGGAACATGCTGTCGTACACGTCGATCCAGAGCATCCCAAACCTGCTTAATGGACTCTGTTCACAACGTTGACATCAGCAAACACCATAACCCCACCACCACTCTGTTCACAACGTTGACATCAGCAAACACCATAACCCCACCATGGGGCACTCTGTTCACAACGTTGACATCAGTAAACACCATAACCCCACCTCCACCATGGGGAACTCTGTTCACAACGTTGACATCAGTAAACACCATAACCCCACCACCACCATGGGGAACTCTGTTCACAATGTTGACATCAGTAAACACCATAACCCCACCTCCACCATGGGGCACTCTGTTCACAACGTTGACATCAGTAAACACCATAACCCCACCTCCACCATGGGGAACTCTGTTCACAACGTTGACATCAGTAAACACCATAACCCCACCACCACCATGGGGAACTCTGTTCACAACGTTGACATCAGTAAACACCATAACCCCACCTCCACCATGGGGCACTCTGTTCACAACGTTGACATCAGCAAACACCATAACCCCACCACCACTCTGTCCACAACGTTGACATCAGTAAACACCATAACCCCACCACTACCATGGGGAACTCTGTTCACAACGTTGACATCAGTAAACACCATAACCCCACCACCACCACTCTGTTCACAACGTTGACATCAGTAAACACCATAACCCCACCTCCACCATGGGGAACTCTGTTCACAACGTTGACATCAGTAAACACCATAACCCCACCACCACCACTCTGTTCACAACGTTGACATCAGTAAACACCATAACCCCACCTCCACCATGGGGAACTCTGTTCACAACGTTGACATCAGTAAACACCATAACCCCACCACCACTCTGTTCACAACGTTGACATCAGTAAACACCATCACCCCACCACCACCATGGGGAACTCTGTTCACAACGTTGACATCAGCAAACACCATAACCCCACCTCCACCATGGGGAACTCTGTTCACAACATTGACATCAGTAAACACCATAACCCCACCACCACCACCATGGGGCACTCTGTTCACAACATTGACATCAGTAAACACCATAACCCCAACCCCACCATGGGGCACTCTGTTCACAACGTTGACATCAGTAAACACCATAACCCCACCTCCACCACTCTGTTCACAACGTTGACATCAGTAAACACCATAACCCCACCTCCACCATGGGGCACTCTGTTCACAACGTTGACATCAGTAAACACCATAACCCCACCTCCACCACTCTGTTCACAACGTTGACATCAGTAAACACCATAACCCCACCTCCACCATGGGGCACTCTGTTCACAACGTTGACATCAGTAAACACCATAACCCCACCTCCACCACTCTGTTCACAACGTTGACATCAGTAAACACCATAACCCCACCTCCACCATGGGGCACTCTGTTCACAACGTTGACATCAGTAAACACCATAACCCCACCTCCACCACTCTGTTCACAACGTTGACATCAGCAAACACCATAACCCCACCACCACCATGGGGCACTCTGTTCACAACGTTGACATCAGTAAACACCATAACCCCACCTCCACCATGGGGCACTCTGTTCACAACGTTGACATCAGTAAACACCATAACCCCACCTCCACCATGGGGAACTCTGTTCACAACGTTGACATCAGCAAACACCATAACCCCACCACCACCATGGGGAACTCTGTTCACAACATTGACATCAGCAAACACCATAACCCCACCACCACTCTGTTCACAACATTGACATCAGTAAACACCATAACCCCACCACCACCATGGGGAACTCTGTTCACAACGTTGACATCAGTAAACACCATAACCCCACCACCATGGGGAACTCTGTTCACAACATTGACATCAGTAAACACCATAACCCCACCACCACCACCACTCTGTTCACAACATTGACATCAGTAAACACCATAACCCCACCATGGGGCACTCTGTTCACAACGTTGACATCAGCAAACACCATAACCCCTCCACCACCATGGGGAACTCTGTTCACAACATTGACATCAGTAAACACCATAACCCCACCACCACCACCACTCTGTTCACAACGTTGACATCAGCAAACACCATAACCCCTCCACCACTCTGTTCACAACGTTGACATCAGTAAACACCATAACCCCACCACCACCATGTGGCACTCTGTTCACAACGTTGACATCAGCAAACACCATAACCCCACCTCCACCATGGGGCACCACCACCACTCTGTTCACAACGTTCACATCAGCAAATACCATAACCCCACCACCACCATGGGGCACCACCACCACTCTGTTCACAACGTTGACATCAGCAACCTGCTCTACGCCATACACGCTGTCTGCCATCTGCCCGGTACAGCTGAAAGCGGGATTCGCTCCGCGAAGAACTTCTCCAACATGCCATTGGCCACTGAAGTCGGTTACGACACCAAACTGCAGTCAGGGTGAAGACCCTGGTGAGGATGACGAGCAGATGAGCTTCCCTGAGACGGTTTCTGACAGTTTGTGAAGAAATAATTCGGTTGTGCAAACCCACAGTTTCATCAGCTGTCCAGGTGGCTGGTCTCAGACGATCTCGCAGGTGGAGAAGCCAGATGTGGGCTCCCGAGTGGCGCAGCGGTCTAAGGCACTGCATCTCAGTGCTAGAGGCATTAATACAGACCCTGGTTCAATTCCAGGCTGTATCACAACCGGCTGTGATTGGGATTCCCATAGGACGGCGCACAATTGGCCCAGCGTTGTCCGGGTTAAGGTTTGGTCGGGGTAGGCCGTCATTGTAAATAAAATAAAATTCTTAACTGGCTTGCATAGATACATTTAAAAAAAATAATAATGTGGAGGTCCTGGACAGGCATGGTTACACGTGGTCTGTTGTTGTGAGGCCGGTTGGATGTGCTGCCAAATTCTCTAAAATGACATTGGAGAGCCTTCAATTCTCTGGCACTCTGCTCTGGTGGACATTCTTGCAGTCAACATGCCAATTGCACGCTTCCTCAAAACTTGAGACACCTGTGGCATTGTGTTGTGTGACAAAACGGCACATTTTTAGAGTGGTCTTTTATTGTCCCCAGCACAAGGTGCACCTGTGTAAAGATCATGCTGTTTAATCAGCTTCTTGATATGCCACACCTGTCAGGGGGATGGATTATCTTGTCAAAAGAGAAATGCTCACTAACAGGGATGTAAACAAATGTGTGAACACAATTTGAGAGAAAACAGCTTTTTGTCCATATGGAACATTTCTTGGGATCTTTGGGACCAACATTTTACATGTTGCGTTCAGTGTATTTATATTCACTGGTATTTCCATCAATGAATAAAAACCATTATTTTGCAATGGATTTTTTGGCCGGCAACAGTTTTATAGGCTTTTATATATTTGTATCAGCCAAAATCACGACAAGAGGAAACCCTGGTGTGATAGAGAGAGAGGGTGAGAGTGAGTTTCAGTCTCTCACTGGGAGAAGTGTCACTTAACATAAACTAGTAGTAACACCCAGCGCTGCCAGCCTCCCAGCCTGCCAGATTCCCAGCCAAACTCCAAGTGCCAGCCTCCCAGCCAGCCTGCCAGCTTCCCAGCCAACCTCCTAGTGCCAGCCTCCCAGCCTGCCAGCCAGCCTCCCAGTGCCAGCCTACCAGTGCCAGCCTTGCAGCCTCCCAGTCAGCCTCCCACCCAGCCAGTCTCCCAGCCAGCCTCCCACCCAGAGCTGCTAGCCTCCCAGTCAGCCTCCCAGCCAGCCTCCCACCCAGCGCTGCCAGCTAGCTAGCTAGCCTCCCAGTCAGCCTCCCAGTCAGCCAAGAGGAGAGCCAGTAGCAGAATAATCTTATC
This sequence comes from Oncorhynchus mykiss, assembly GCF_013265735.2. NCBI lineage: Eukaryota > Metazoa > Chordata > Actinopteri > Salmoniformes > Salmonidae > Oncorhynchus > Oncorhynchus mykiss. The sequence continues at coordinate 43,730,275 of NC_048584.1, forward strand.
AGAGAGCGAGTACTTTACTTCAACCTCTACCTTCTCGTGGCCATGACAGACTTACATAGACAGACGTTTTGATTTCTCTGAATTCAATTCAATTTAAGGTGCTTTATTGCCATAGGAAGCATACAATGCCTTAGGAAAGTATTCAGACACCTAAACTTTTTCCACATTTTGTTACGTTACAGCCTTATTCTAAAATGGATTAAATAAAAACATTCTTCAATCTACAGACAATAATAACAATGACAAAACAGTTTTTAGACATTTTTGCAACTGTATTAAAAATACCTTATGTATTTAAAAACAGAAATACCTTATTTACATAAGTATTCAGACCCTTTGCAATGAGACTCGAAATTGAGCTCAGGTGCATCCTGTTTCCATTGATCATCCTTGAGATGTTTCTTCAACTTGGAGTCCACCTGTGATAAATTCAATTGATTGGATGTGATTTGGAAAGACACACACCTGTCTATATAAGGTCCCACAGTTGACAGTGCATGTCAGAGCAGAAACCAAGCCATGAGGTCGAAGGAATTGTCCATAGAGCTCAGAGACAGGATTGTGTCGAGACACAGATCTGTGGAAGGGTCCCAAAACATTTCTGCAGCATTGAAGGTCCCCAAGAACACATTGGCCTTCATCATTCTTAAATGGAAGAAGTTTGTAACCATCAAGACTCTTCCTAGAGCTGTCCGCCCGGCCAAACGGAGCAATCGGGGGAGAAGAACCTTGGTCAGGGAGGTGACCAAGAACCCGATGGTCACTCTGACAGAGCTCTAGAGTTCCTATTTGGAGATAGGAGAACCTTCCAGAAAGACAACCATCTCTGCAGCACTCCACAAATCAGGCATTTATGGTAGAGTGGAAAGACGGAAGCCTCTCTTCAGGAAAAGGCACATGACAGCCCACTTGGAGTTTGCCAAAAGGCACATGACAGCCCACTTGGAGTTTGCCAAAAGGCACCTAAGACTCTCAGACCATGAGACAACCTGGCACCATCCCTACCGTGAAGCATGGTGGTGGCAGCATCCCTACCGTGAAGCATGGTGGTGGCAGCATCTCTACCGTGAAGCATGGTGGTGGCAGCATCATGCTGTGTGGATCGAGGCAAAGATGAAAAGAGCAAAGAACAGAGAGATGCTTGATGAAAACCGGCTCGAGACCTCAGACTGGGGCGACGGTTCACCTTCCAACAGGACAACGACCCTAAGCACACAGCCAAGACAACGCAGGAGTGGCTTCGGGATGAGTCTCTGAATGTCTTTGAGTGGCCGAGCCAGAGCCTGGACTTGTACCCAATCCAACATCTCTGGAGAGACCTGAAAATAGCTGTGCAGCGACGCTCCACATCCAACCTGACAGAGCTTGAGAGGATCTGCAGAGAAGAATGGGAGAAACTCCCCAAATACAGGTGTGCCAAGCTTGTAGTGTCATAGCCAAGAAGACTCAAGGCTGTAATCTCTGCCAAAGGCGCTTCAACAAAGTACTGAGTAAAGGGTCTGAATACTTATGTAAATGTGATATACAGTGCCTTGCGAAAGTATTCGGCCCTCTTGAACTTTGCGACCTTTTGCCACATTTCAGGCTTCAAACATAAAGATATAAAACTGTATTTTTTTGTGAAGAATCAACAACAAGTGGGACACAATCATGAAGTGGAACGACATTTATTGGATATTTCAAACTTTTTTTAACAAATCAAAAACTGAAAAATTGGGCGTGCAAAATTATTCAGCCCCTTTACTTTCAGTGCAGCAAACTCTCTCCAGAAGTTCAGTGAGGATCTCTGAATGATCCAATGTTGACCTAAATGACTAATGATGATAAATACAATCCACCTGTGTGTAATAAAGTCTCCGTATAAATGCACCTGCACTTTGATAGTCTCAGAGGTCCTTTAAAAGCGCAGAGAGCATCATGAAGAACAAGGAACACACCAGGCAGGTCCGAGATACTGTTGTGAAGAAGTTTAAAGCCGGATTTGGATACAAAAAGATTTCCCAAGCTTTAAACATCCCAAGGAGCACTGTGCAAGCGATAATATTGAAATGGAAGGAGTATCAGACCACTGCAAATCTATGAAGACCTGGCCGTCCCTCTAAACTTTCAGCTCATACAAGGAGAAGACTGATCAGAGATGCAGCCAAGAGGCCCATGATCACTCTGGATGAACTGCAGAGATCTACAGCTGAGGTGGGAGACTCTGTCCATAGGACAACAATCAGTTGTATATTGCACAAATCTGGCCTTTATGGAAGAGTGGCAAGAAGAAAGCCATTTTCTTAAAGATATCCATAAAAAGTGTTGTTTAAAGTTTGCCACAAGCCACCTGGGAGACACACCAAACATGTGGAAGAAGGTGCTCTGGTCAGATGAAACCAAAATTGAACTTTTTGGCAACAATGCAAAATGTTATGTTTGGCGTAAAAGCAACACAGCTCATCACCCTGAACACACCATCCCCACTGTCAAACATGGTGGTGGCAGCATCATGGTTTGGGCCTGCTTTTCTTCAGCAGGGACAGGGAAGATGGTTAAAATTGATGGGAAGATGGATGGAGCCAAATACAGGACCATTCTGGAAGAAAACCTGATGGAGTCTGCAAAAGACCTGAGACTGGGACGGAGATTTGTCTTCCAACAAGACAATGATCCAAAACATAAAATAAAATCTACAATGGAATGGTTCAAAAATAAACATATCCAGGTGTTAGAATGGCCAAGTCAAAGTCCAGACCTGAATCCAATCGAGAATCTGTGGAAAGAACTGAAAACTGCTGTTCACAAATGCTCTCCATCCAACCTCACTGAGCTCGAGCTGTTTTGCAAGGAGGAATGGGAAAAAATGTCAGTCTCTCGATGTGCAAAACTGATAGAGACATACCCCAAGCGACTTACAGCTGTAATCGCAGCAAAAGGTGGCGCTACAAAGTATTAACTTAAGGGGGCTGAATAATTTTGCACGCCCAATTGTTCAGTTTTTGATTTGTTAAAAAAGTTTGAAATATCCAATAAATGTCGTTCCACTTCATGATTGTGTCCCACTTGTTGTTGATTCTTCACAAAAAAATACAGTTTTATATCTTTATGTTTGAAGCCTGAAATGTGGCAAAAGGTCGCAAAGTTCAAGGGGGCCGAATACTTTCGCAAGGCACTGTATATATATATTTTTTAATAAATTAGCAAACATTTCTAAAAACCTGTTTTTGTTATGTCATTATGATGTATTGTGTATAGATTAATGAGGGAAAAAAACAATTTAATACATTTTATAATAAGGCTGTAACGTAACAAAATATGAATGTGGAATAAGTCAAGAGGTCTGAATACCAAGGTAGATAATTAAAACAACTGAAAAAAAAATGTTTAAAAAAAACACATTTCAAATGTCATATTATGTGAAAATAGTTCAAGTACAAAATGGAAAATAAATAAGCATAAATATGGGTTGTATTTACAATGGTGTTTGTTCTTCACTGGTTGCCCTTTTCTCGTGGCAACAGGTCACACATCTTGCTGCTGTGCTGAAACACTGTGGTATTTCACCCAGTAGATATGGGAGTTTATCAAAATGGGGTTTGTAATCCAATTCTTTGTGGGTCTGTTTAATCTGAGGGAAATATGTGTCTCCAATATGGTCATACATTGGGCAGGAAGTTAGGAAGTGCAGCTCAGTTTCCACCTCATTTTGTGGGCAGTGAGCACATAGCCTGTCTTCTCTTGAGAGCCAGGTCTGCCTACGGCGGCCTTTCTCAGTAGCAAGGCTATGCTCACTGCTTTCCTTAATGTTGGGTCAGTCACAGTGGTCAGGTATTCTAGTTTGTTATGTTTTTCAGTAAATTCTTTCTAATGTGTCAAGTAATTATCTTTTTGTTTTCTCATATTTTGGTTGGGTTATAATTGTGTTGGGGCTCTGTGGGGTCTGTTTTGTGTTTGTGAACAGAGCCCCAGGACCAGCTTGCTTAGTTATAGAAGGTTTGGGAATCGCTTCCTTTTATGTGGTTGTAGAATTTAACAGCTCTTTTCTGGATTTTGATAATTAGCGTGTATCAGCCTAATTCTGTTCTGCATGCATTAATTTGGTGTTTTACTTTGTACACAGAGGATATTTTTTGCAGATTTTTCTCTGTCTCTCTCTGTCTCTCTCTGTCTCTCTCTCTCAGTCTCTCTCAGTCTCTCTCTGTATCTCTCTTACCTCACCAGTCACTAAGCCCTAAGCTGTCGTCTTTCAGACTTCTATTGGTCCAGACGTTGAGTTCTCTGTCAATAAGCAATTGTGTTTCTCCTTTCTCCCCTTGCCTTTGTCTGGCATTGATCGTTTTTCTCAAACACAGATAGGAAAAAAAGACACCTCTTAGAGCTGAAGTGGAGGTGTGTTGACATACTGACGGACGGACGGGCGGACGGACGGGCGAGGGTTGAGACGCTGTCCTCTACACTGTTGAATAACAGAGAAGGGTTGAAACGCTGTCCTCTACACTGTTGAATAACAGAGAAGAGTTGAAACGCTGTCCTCTACACTGTTGAAACGCTGTCCTCTACACTGTTGAAACGCTGTCCTCTACACTGTTGAATAACAGAGAAGGGTTGAAACGCTGTCCTCTACACTGTTGAATAACAGAGAAGGGTTGAAACGCTGTCCTCTACACTGTTGAAACGCTGTCCTCTACACTGTTGAAACGCTGTCCTATACACTGTTGAAACGCTGTCCTCTACACTGTTGAAACGCTGTCCTCTACACTGTTGAAACGCTGTCCTCTACACTGTTGAAACGCTGTCCTCTACACTGTTGAAACGCTGTCCTCTACACTGTTGAAATGCTGTCCTCTACACTGTTGAAATGCTGTCCTCTACACTGTTGAAATGCTGTCCTCTACACTGTTGAAACGCTGTCCTCTACACTGTTGAAACGCTGTCCTCTACACTGTTGAATAACAGAGAAGGGTTGAAACGCTGTCCTCTACACTGTTGAATAACAGAGAAGGGTTGAAACGCTGTCTTCTACACTGTTGAATAACAGAAGGGTTGAAAAGTGGTTTTAAACCTGTGTTTCAGAGGCCGACCCCCACACACACCTACGTCACACACAAACATCCATCAGGCTTCAGCAGCCAGCAATTTGTGTGAAATGGAGGAGTCAGATTGTTTAAAGAAAAGAACAGAGCTGTATTCCAAATTCCCTATAATGCACTTCATTTGAGCAGAAACCGTAGAGGCCATTTGGGAGGCAGCTTGTCTTCTGCTCTGTTATGTAGTGCAGCTAGTCAGTACTCTTCCATTACCAAAGATAGACAGCAGACAGAACAGAGAACGCTGGCTGATCACGGGGAATCTAGAACACGGAAAAACACGTATGACATGGGCTACAATAGTGTGAGGTAGACATGTACACAGGTAGACATGTACGCAGGTAGACATGTACGTAGGTAGACATGTACGCAGGTAGACATGTACGCAGGTAGACATGTACGTAGGTAGACATGTACGTAGGTAGACATGTACGCGGGTAGACATGTAGACAGGTAGACATGTACGCAGGTAGACATGTACGCAGGTAGACATGTAAGCAGGTAGACAGGTAGACATGTACGCAGGTAGACATGCACACAGGTAGACATGTACGCAGGTAGACATGTACGCAGGTAGACAGGTAGACATGTACGCAGGTAGACATGTACGCAGGTAGACATGTACGCAGGTAGACATGTACGCAGGTAGACATGTACGCAGGTAGACAAGTAGATATGTAGACAGGTAGACATGTACACAGGTAGATATGTAGACATGTACGCAGGTAGACATGTACACAGGTAGACATGTACACAGGTAGACATGTACACAGGTAGACATGTACGCAGGTAGACATGTACGCAGGTAGACATGTACGCAGGTAGACATGTACGCAGGTAGACATGTAGACATGTACGCAGGTAGATATGTAGACAGGTAGACATGTACACTGGTAGACATGTACACAGGTAGACATGTAGACATGTACACAGGTAGATATGTAGACAGGTAGACATGTACACAGGTAGACATGTAGACAGGTAGACATGTAGACATGTACACAGGTAGACATGTACACAGGTAGACAGGTAGACATGTACACAGGTAGACATGTAGAGAGGTAGACAGGTAGACATGTACACAGGTAGACAGGTAGACATGTACACAGGTAGTCATTTAGACATGTAGACATGTACACAGGTAGACATTTAGACAGGTAGACATGTACACAGGTAGACATGTAGACATGTACACAGGTAGATATGTAGACATGTACACAGGTAGACATGTAGACATGTACACAGGTAGACATGTACACAGGTAGATATGTAGACATGTACACATGTACACAGGTAGACATTTAGACATGTATACATGTACGCAGGTAGACATGTAGACATGTAGACTTGTAGACATGTAGACATGTACACAAGTAGACATGTACACAGGTAGACATGTACGCAGGTAAATGTACGCAGGTAGACATGTAGACATGTACACAGGTAGACATGTACACAGGTAGACATGTACACATGTAGACAGGTAGACATGTAGACAGGTAGGCATGTACACAGGTAGACAGGTAGACATGTACACAGGTAGATATGTAGACATGTACATAGGTAGACATTTAGACAGGTAGACATGTACACAGGTAGACATTTAGACAGGTAGACATGTACACAGGTAGACATGTAGATATGTACACAGGTAGATATGTAGACATGTACACAGGTAGACATGTAAACAGGTAGACATGTAGACATGTACACAGGTACACATGTACACAGGTAGATATGTAGACATGTACACAGGTAGACATGTACACAGGTAGACATTTAGACATGTATACATGTACACAGGTAGACATGTACACAGGTAGACATGTACACAGATACACATGTACGCAGGTAGACATGTAGACATGTAGACTTGTAGACAGGTAGACATGTACGCAGGTAGACATGTACGCAGGTAGACATGTACGCAGGTAGACATGTAGACATGTACACAGGTAGACATGTAGACATGTAGACAGGTAGGCATGTACACAGGTAGACATGTACACAGGTAGACATGTAGACATGTACACATGTAGACATGTACATAGCTAGACATGTACACAGGTAGACATTTAGACATGTAGACATGTACACAGGTAGACATTTAGACAGGTAGACATGTACACAGGTAGATATGTAGACATGTACACAGGTAGACATGTAGACATGTACACAGGTAGACATGAAGACATGTACACAGGTAGACATGTACGCAGGTAGACATGTAGACATGTATGCAGGTAGACATGTAGACATGTACACAGGTAGACATGTAGACATGTACACAGGTAGACATGTACACAGGTAGATATGTAGACATGTACACAGGTAGACATGTAAACATGTACACAGGTAGACATTTACACATGTATACATGTACACAGGTAGATATGTAGACATGGACACAGGTAGACATGTAGACATGTACACAGGTAGACATGTAGACAGGTAGACATGTACACAGGTAGACATGAAGACATGTACACAGGTAGACATGTACGCAGGTAGACATGTAGACAGGTAGACATGTAGACATGTATGCAGGTAGACATGTAGACGTGTACACAGGTAGACATGTAGACGTGTACACAGGTAGACATGTAGACGTGTACACAGGTAGACATGTAGACAGGTAGACATGTAGACATGTACGCAGGTAGACATGTACGCAGGTAGACATGTAGACATGTAGACATGTACGTAGGTAGACATGTACGTAGGTAGACATGTACGCAGGTAGACGTGTACACAGGTAGACATGTAGACATGTACGCAGGTAGACGTGTACGCAGGTAGACATGTAGACGTGTACACAGGTAGACATGTAGACAGGTAGACATGTAGACAGGTAGACATGTAGACATGTACGCAGGTAGACGTGTACACAGGTAGACATGTAGATGTGTACACAGGTAGACATGTAGATGTGTACACAGGTAGACGTGTACGCAGGTAGACGTGTAGACATGTACACAGGTAGACATGTACACTGGTAGACATGTACACAGGTAGACATGTAGACATGTACACAGGTAGATATGTAGACAGGTAGACATGTACACAGGTAGACATGTAGACAGGTAGACATGTAGACATGTACACAGGTAGACATGTACACAGGTAGACATGTACACAGGTAGACAGGTAGACATGTACACAGGTAGACATGTAGAGAGCTAGACAGGTAGACATGTACACAGGTAGACAGGTAGACATGTACACAGGTAGTCATTTAGACATGTAGACATGTACACAGGTAGACATTTAGACAGGTAGACATGTACACAGGTAGACATGTAGACATGTACACAGGTAGATATGTAGACATGTACACAGGTAGACATGTAGACATGTACACAGGTAGACATGTACACAGGTAGATATGTAGACATGTACACATGTACACAGGTAGACATTTAGACATGTATACATGTACGCAGGTAGACATGTAGACATTTAGACTTGTAGACATGTAGACATGTACACAAGTAGACATGTACACAGGTAGACATGTACGCAGGTAGACATGTACGCAGGTAGACATGTAGACATGTACACAGGTAGACATGTACACAGGTAGACATGTACACATGTAGACAGGTAGACATGTAGACAGGTAGGCATGTACACAGGTAGACAGGTAGACATGTACACAGGTAGATATGTAGACATGTACATAGGTAGACATTTAGACAGGTAGACATGTACACAGGTAGACATTTAGACAGGTAGACATGTACACAGGTAGACATGTAGATATGTACACAGGTAGATATGTAGACATGTACACAGGTAGACATGTAAACAGGTAGACATGTAGACATGTACACAGGTACACATGTACACAGGTAGATATGTAGACATGTACACAGGTAGACATGTACACATGTACACAGGTAGACATTTAGACATGTATACATGTACACAGGTAGACATGTACACAGGTAGACATGTACACAGGTACACATGTACGCAGGTAGACATGTAGACATGTAGACTTGTAGACAGGTAGACATGTACGCAGGTAGACATGTACGCAGGTAGACATGTACGCAGGTAGACATGTAGACATGTACACAGGTAGACATTTAGACATGTAGACATGTACACAGGTAGACATTTAGACAGGTAGACATGTACACAGGTAGATATGTAGACATGTACACAGGTAGACATGTAGACATGTACACAGGTAGACATGAAGACATGTACACAGGTAGACATGTACGCAGGTAGACATGTAGACATGTACGCAGGTAGACATGTAGACATGTAGACATGTACACAGGTAGACATGTAGACATGTACACAGGTAGACATGTACACAGGTAGATATGTAGACATGTACACAGGTAGACATGTACACATGTACACAGGTAGACATTTACACATGTATACATGTACACAGGTAGATATGTAGACATGGACACAGGTAGACATGTAGACATGTACACAGGTAGACATGTAGACAGGTAGACATGTACACAGGTAGACATGAAGACATGTACACAGGTAGACATGTACGCAGGTAGACATGTAGACAGGTAGACATGTAGACATGTATGCAGGTAGACATGTAGACGTGTACACAGGTAGACATGTAGACGTGTACACAGGTAGACATGTAGACGTGTACACAGGTAGACATGTAGACAGGTAGACATGTAGACATGTACGCAGGTAGACATGTATGCAGGTAGACATGTAGACATTTAGACATGTACGTAGGTAGACATGTACGTAGGTAGACATGTACGCAGGTAGACGTGTACACAGGTAGACATGTAGACATGTACGCAGGTAGACGTGTACGCAGGTAGACATGTAGACGTGTACACAGGTAGACATGTAGACAGGTAGACATGTAGACAGGTAGACATGTAGACAGGTAGACATGTACGCAGGTAGACATGTACGCAGGTAGACATGTAGACATGTACGCAGGTAGACGTGTACACAGGTAGACATGTAGATGTGTACACAGGTAGACATGTAGATGTGTACACAGGTAGACGTGTACGCAGGTAGACGTGTAGACATGTACACAGGTAGACATGTACACAGGTAGACATGTAGACATGTACGCAGGTAGACATGTACGCAGGTAGACGTGTACGCAGGTAGACGTGTATGCAGGTAGACATGTAGACATGTACACAGGTAGACGTGTACGCAGGTAGACATGTAGACATGTACACAGGTAGACAGGTAGACAGGTAGACATGTACACAGGTAGACATGTACGCAGGTAGACAGGTAGACATGTAGACAGGTAGACAGGTAGACAGGTAGAAATGTACGCAGGTAGACATGTAGACAGGTAGACATGTAGACATGTATGCAGGTAGACATGTAGACGTGTACACAGGTAGACATGTAGACGTGTACACAGGTAGACATGTAGACGTGTACACAGGTAGACATGTAGACAGGTAGACATGTAGACATGTACGCAGGTAGACATGTACGCAGGTAGACATGTAGACATGTAGACATGTACGTAGGTAGACATGTACGTAGGTAGACATGTACGCAGGTAGACGTGTACACAGGTAGACATGTAGACATGTACGCAGGTAGACGTGTACGCAGGTAGACATGTAGACGTGTACACAGGTAGACATGTAGACAGGTAGACATGTAGACAGGTAGACATGTACGCAGGTAGACATGTACGCAGGTAGACATGTAGACATGTACGCAGGTAGACGTGTACACAGGTAGACATGTAGATGTGTACACAGGTAGACATGTAGATGTGTACACAGGTAGACGTGTACGCAGGTAGACGTGTAGACATGTACACAGGTAGACATGTACACAGGTAGACATGTACACAGGTAGACATGTAGACATGTACGCAGGTAGACATGTACGCAGGTAGACGTGTACGCAGGTAGACGTGTATGCAGGTAGACATGTAGACATGTACACAGGTAGACGTGTACGCAGGTAGACATGTAGACATGTACACAGGTAGACAGGTAGACAGGTAGACATGTACACAGGTAGACATGTACGCAGGTAGACAGGTAGACATGTAGACAAGTAGACAGGTAGACAGGTAGAAATGTACGCAGGTAGACATGTAGACAGGTAGACATGTACGCAGGTAGACATGTAGACATGTAGACATGTACGCAGGTAGACATGTAGACAGGTAGACATGTACGCAGGTAGACAGGTAGACATGTAGACAGGTAGACATGTAGACAGGTAGACATGTAGACAGGTAGACATGTAGACAGGTAGACATGCAGACATGTACACAGGTAGACATGTACACACGTAGACATTTAGACAGGTAGACATGTACACAGGTAGACATGTAGATGTGTACACAGGTAGACATGTACGCAGGTAGACATGTAGACATGTAGACAGGTAGACATGTACACAGGTAGACATGTAGACATGTAGACAGGTAGACAGGTACACAGGTAGACATGTAGACAGGTAGACATGTAGACAGGTAGACAGGTAGACATGTAGACAGGTAGACATGTAGACAGGTAGACATGTACGCAGGTAGACATGTACGCAGGTAGACATGTAGACATGTACGCAGGTAGACATGTACGCAGGTAGACGTGTACGCAGGTAGACGTGTATGCAGGTAGACATGTACGCAGGTAGACATGTACGCAGGTAGACGTGTACGCAGGTAGACATGTACGCAGGTAGACATGTAGACATGTACACAGGTAGACATGTACACAGGTAGACAGGTAGACATGTACGCAGGTAGACAGGTAGACATGTAGACAGGTAGACAGGTAGACATGTACGCAGGTAGACATGTAGACAGGTAGACAGGTACGCAGGTAGACATGTAGACAGGTAGACATGTAGACATGTACGCAGGTAGACATGTACGCAGGTAGACATGTAGACAGGTAGACATGTACGCAGGTAGACAGGTAGACATGTAGACAGGTAGACATGTAGACAGGTAGACAGGTAGACATGTAGACAGGTAGACATGTAGACAGGTAGAAATGTACGCAGCTAGAAATGTAGACAGGTAGACATGTACGCAGGTAGACATGTAGACATGTAGACATGTACGCAGGTAGACAGGTAGACATGTACGCAGGTAGACAGGTAGACATGTAGACAGGTAGACAGGTAGACAGGTAGACAGGTAGAAATGTACGCAGGTAGACATGTAGACAGGTAGACATGTACGCAGGTAGACATGTAGACAGGTAGACATGTACGCAGGTAGACAGGTAGACATGTAGACAGGTAGACATGTAGACAGGTAGACATGTAGACAGGTAGACATGTAGACATGTAGACAGGTAGACATGTAGACAGGTAGACAGGTAGACAGGTAGACATGTAGACATGTACGCAGGTAGACATGTACGCAGGTAGACATGTAGACAGGTAGACATGTACACAGGTAGACAGGTAGACATGTAGACAGGTAGACATGTAGACAGGTAGACAGGTAGACATGTAGACAGGTAGACATGTACACAGGTAGACATGTACACAGGTAGAAATGTACGCAGGTAGACATGTAGACAGGTAGACATGTAGACATGTAGACAGGTAGACAGGTACACAGGTAGACATGTAGACAGGTAGACATGTAGACAGGTAGACAGGTAGAAATGTACGCAGGTAGAAATGTAGACAGGTAGACATGTACGCAGGTAGACATGTAGACATGTACGCAGGTAGACAGGTAGACATGTACGCAGGTAGACAGGTAGACATGTAGACAGGTAGACAGGTAGACAGGTAGACAGGTAGAAATGTATGCAGGTAGACATGTAGACAGGTAGACATGTACGCAGGTAGACATGTAGACATGTAGACATGTACGCAGGTAGACATGTAGACAGGTAGACATGTACGCAGGTAGACAGGTAGACATGTAGACAGGTAGACATGTAGACAGGTAGACATGTAGACAGGTAGACATGTAGACAGGTAGACAGGTAGACAGGTAGACATGCAGACATGTACACAGGTAGACATGTACACACGTAGACATTTAGACAGGTAGACATGTACACAGGTAGACATGTAGATGTGTACACAGGTAGACGTGTACGCAGGTAGACGTGTACACAGGTAGACATGTAGACAGGTAGACATGTAGACATGTAGACAGGTAGACAGGTAGACATGTAGACATGTAGACAGGTAGACAGGTAGACATGTAGACAGGTAGACATGTAGACAGATAGACATGTACGCAGGTAGACATGTACACAGGTAGACATGTACACAGGTAGACAGGTAGACATGTACGCAGGTAGACGTGTATGCAGGAAGACATGTACGCAGGTAGACATGTACGCAGGTAGACGTGTACGCAGGTAGACATGTACGCAGGTAGACATGTAGACATGTACACAGGTAGACATGTACACAGGTAGACATGTACGCAGGTAGACATGTAGACAGGTAGACATGTACGCAGGTAGACAGGTAGACAAGTAGACAGGTAGACATGTAGACAGGTAGACAGGTAGACATGTAGACAGGTAGACAGGTAGACATGCAGACATGTACACAGGTAGACATGTACACACGTAGACATTTAGACAGGTAGACATGTACACAGGTAGACATGTAGATGTGTACACAGGTAGACGTGTACGCAGGTAGACATGTACATAGGTAGACATGTACGCAGGTAGACATGTAGACATGTAGACAGGTAGACATGTACACAGGTAGACATGTAGACATGTAGACAGGTAGACAGGTAGACATGTAGACAGGTAGACATGTAGACAGGTAGACAGGTAGACATGTAGACAGGTAGACATGTAGACATGTACGCAGGTAGACATGTACACAGGTAGACATGTAGACATGTACGCAGGTAGACATGTACGCAGGTAGACGTGTATGCAGGAAGACATGTACGCAGGTAGACATGTACGCAGGTAGACGTGTACGCAGGTAGACATGTACGCAGGTAGACATGTAGACATGTACACAGGTAGACATGTACACAGGTAGACAGGTAGACATGTACGCAGGTAGACAGGTAGACATGTAGACAGGTAGACATGTACGCAGGTAGACATGTAGACAGGTAGACAGGTATGCAGGTAGACATGTAGACAGGTAGACATGTAGACATGTACGCAGGTAGACATGTACGCAGGTAGACATGTAGACAGGTAGACATGTACGCAGGTAGACAGGTAGACAGGTAGACATGTAGACAGGTAGAAAGGTAGACATGTAGACAGGTAGACAGGTAGACATGTAGACAGGTAGACATGTACACAGGTAGACATTTAGATATGTACACAGGTAGACATTTAGACAGGTAGACATGTACACAGGTAGAAATGTAGATATGTACACAGGTAGATATGTAGACATGTACACAGGTAGACATGTAGACATGTACACAGGTAGACATGTACACAGGTAGACATGTACACAGGTAGACATGTAGACATGTAGACAGGTAGACATGTAGACAGGTAGACAGGTAGACAGGTACACAGGTAGACATGTAGACAGGTAGACATGTAGACAGGTAGACATGTAGACAGGTAGACATGTAGACAGGTAGACATGTACGCAGGTAGACAGGTAGACATGTAGACAGGTAGACATGTAGACAGGTAGACATGTAGACAGGTAGACATGTAGGTAGACATGTAGACAGGTAGACAGGTAGACAGGTAGACATGTAGACATGTACGCAGGTAGACATGTACGCAGGTAGACATGTAGACAGGTAGACATGTACACAGGTAGACAGGTAGACATGTAGACAGGTAGACATGTAGACAGGTAGACAGGTAGACATGTAGACAGGTAGACATGTACACAGGTAGACATGTACACAGGTAGAAATGTACGCAGGTAGAAATGTACGCAGGTAGACATGTAGACATGTAGACAGGTAGACATGTAGACATGTAGACAGGTAGACAGGTAGACATGTAGACAGGTAGACAGGTAGACAGGTAGACATGTAGACATGTACGCAGGTAGACATGTAGACAGGTAGACATGTACACAGGTAGACAGGTAGACATGTAGACAGGTAGACATGTAGACAGGTAGACAGGTAGACATGTAGACATGTACACAGGTAGACATGTACACAGGTAGAAATGTACGCAGGTAGACATGTAGACATGTAGACAGGTAGACATGTAGACATGTAGACAGGTAGACAGGTACACAGGTAGACATGTAGACAGGTAGACATGTAGACAGGTAGACAGGTAGACATGTACGCAGGTAGAAATGTAGACAGGTAGACATGTACGCAGGTAGACATGTAGACATGTACGCAGGTAGACAGGTAGACATGTACGCAGGTAGACAGGTAGACATGTAGACAGGTAGACAGGTAGACAGGTAGAAATGTATGCAGGTAGACATGTAGACAGGTAGACATGTACGCAGGTAGACATGTAGACATGTAGACATGTACGCAGGTAGACAGGTAGACATGTAGACAGGTAGACAGGTAGACAGGTAGACAGGTAGAAATGTATGCAGGTAGACATGTAGACAGGTAGACATGTAGACAGGTAGACAGGTAGACATGTAGACAGGTAGACATGTAGACAGATAGACATGTACGCAGGTAGACATGTACACAGGTAGACATGTACACAGGTAGACAGGTAGACATGTACGCAGGTAGACGTGTATGCAGGAAGACATGTAGACAGGTAGACATGTAGACAGGTAGACATGTAGACAGGTAGACAGGTAGACATGTAGACAGGTAGACAGGTAGACATGCAGACATGTACACAGGTAGACATGTACACACGTAGACATTTAGACAGGTAGACATGTACACAGGTAGACATGTAGATGTGTACACAGGTAGACGTGTACGCAGGTAGACATGTACACAGGTAGACATGTACGCAGGTAGACATGTAGACATGTAGACAGGTAGACATGTACACAGGTAGACATGTAGACATGTAGACAGGTAGACAGGTAGACATGTAGACAGGTAGACATGTAGACAGGTAGACAGGTAGACATGTAGACAGGTAGACATGTACGCAGGTAGACATGTACACAGGTAGACATGTAGACATGTACGCAGGTAGACATGTACGCAGGTAGACGTGTACGCAGGTAGACATGTACGCAGGTAGACATGTAGACATGTACACAGGTAGACATGTACACAGGTAGACAGGTAGACATGTACGCAGGTAGACAGGTAGACATGTAGACAGGTAGACATGTACGCAGGTAGACATGTAGACAGGTAGACAGGTATGCAGGTAGACATGTAGACAGGTAGACATGTAGACATGTACGCAGGTAGACATGTACGCAGGTAGACATGTAGACAGGTAGACATGTACGCAGGTAGACAGGTAGACAGGTAGACATGTAGACAGGTAGAAAGGTAGACATGTAGACAGGTAGACAGGTAGACATGTAGACAGGTAGACAGGTAGACATGTAGACAGGTAGACATGTACACAGGTAGACATTTAGACATGTACACAGGTAGACATTTAGACAGGTAGACATGTACACAGGTAGAAATGTAGATATGTACACAGGTAGATATGTAGACATGTACACAGGTAGACATGTAGACATGTACACAGGTAGACATGTACACAGGTAGACATGTACACAGGTAGACATGTAGACAGGTAGACATGTAGACAGGTAGACAGGTACACAGGTAGACATGTAGACAGGTAGACATGTAGACAGGTAGACATGTAGACAGGTAGACATGGAGACATGTAGACAGGTAGGCATGTACGCAGGTAGACATGTACGCAGGTAGACATGTAGACAGGTAGACATGTACGCAGGTAGACATGTAGACAGGTAGACATGTAGACAGGTAGACATGTAGACAGGTAGACATGTAGACAGGTAGACAGGTAGACAGGTAGACATGTAGACATGTACACAGGTAGACATGTACACAGGTAGACATGTACACAGGTAGACATGTACGCAGGTAGACATGCACGCAGGTAGACATGCACGCAGGTAGACATGTACGCAGGTAGACATGCACGCAGGTAGACATGTAGACATGTACGTAGGCAGATACATACGTGTCACTGGCAGGCACACAGAACCCCCCTTTCACAACCAGCCAGGCAGACACCCAGATAGACAGGCAGCCAGATAGAAAGCCAGACAGACAGAATGCCCGACAGCCAACCAGACAGGCAGCCAGACAGGCAGCCAGACAGACAGAAAGACAGGCAGCCAGCCAACCAGGCAGCCAGCCAGCCAGAACGCCAGACAGCCAGACAGGCAGCCAGCCAACCAGACAGGCAGCCAGACAGACAGAAAGACAGGCAGCCAGCCAACCAGGCAGCCAGCCAGCCAGAACGCCAGACAGCCAGACAGGCAGCCAGCCAACCAGACAGGCAGCCAGACAAAGACAGCCAGACAACCAGACAGACAGAAAGCCTGACAGCCAACTAGCCAGAACGCCAGACAGACAGAAAGCCAGACAAACAGAAAGCCAACCAGACAGGCAGCCAGACAACCAGACAGGCAGCCAGCCAACCAGACAGGCAGCCAGACAGCCACTTAGACAGCCAGCCAGCCAGCCAAACAGAAAGCCAGCCAGACAGACCCAAAGCCAGACAGACAGACAGCTAGCCAGGCAGACAGACAACCAGACAGACAGCCAGCCAACCAACCAGACAGACAGAACGCCAGACAGGCAGCCAGCCAACCAGACAGGCAGCCAGACAGCCATGCAGACAGCCAGCCAGACAAACAGAAAGCCAGCCAGACAGACCCAAAGCCAGGCAGACAGACAGCTAGCCAGACAGGCAGAAAGCCAGGCAGCCAACTAGACAGGCAGCCAGACAGACAGGCAGCCAGACAAACAGAAAGCCAGACAAACAGAAAGCCAGACAGACAGAAAGCCAGACAGAGAAAGCCAGACAGCCAACCAGACAGACAGACAGAAAGCCTGACAGCCAACCAGGCAGGCACCCAGGCAGACAGGCAGCCAGACCGACCGACAGACAGAAAGCCGGCCAGACAGACAGACCAAAAGCCAGCCAGACAGAAAGCCAGAGAGAAAGCCAGCTAGACAGCCAACCAGACAGGCAGCCAGACAGCAGAGAGATTCACATAGTCACTCACTCTGCCGTCTTCCTCCCTCTCTGTGTGATGGTACGAGTTTTAAAATGACCTGTGTGGAACAGGGATGTGTGTCTGTGTCTTCTGTGGAATGTCATTTGGAGTTGACTGGAGCCGTTCTGAGTGCTTTGAGTCCAGCTCAGCAGTAGGCGGAAGGAAGAGAGAGATACACACACAGAGACAGAGCCAGAGAGAGACAGAGAGACAGAGAGACAGAGAGAGAGAGAGAGAGAGAGAGAGAGACAGAGAGAGAGAGAGAGCGAGAGAGAGAGAGACAGCGAGAGAGAGAGGGACAGCGAGAGAGAGAGAGAGAGAGAGAGAGAGAGAGAGAGAGAGAGAGAGAGAGAGAGAGAGGGAGAGGGACAGCGAGAGAGAGAGAGAGAGAGAGAGAGAGAGAGAGAGAGAGAGAGAGAGACAGACAGACAGACAGAGAGAGACAGCGAGAGAGAGAGGGACAGCGAGAGAGAGAGGGAGGGAGCCAGCCAAGATGGGATCCCTGGTAGGGAGCCAGCCAAGATGGGATCCCTGGTAGGGAGCCAGCCCAGATGGGATTCCTGGTAGGGAGCCAGCCAAGATGGGATCCCTGGTAGGGAGCCAGCCAAGATGGGATTCTTGGTAGGGAGCCAGCCCAGCCAGCCCAGCCCTACAGAGCTGCAAGCAAGCTGGTCGTCTGAACACCAAGTGACCATGATGTGCCTGGGCCTACAGAGCTGCACGCTGGTCGTCTGAACACCAAGTGACCATGATGGGCCTGGGCCTACAGAGCTGCACGCTGGTCGTCTGAGCACCAAGTGACCATGATGGGCCTGGGCCTACAGAGCTGCACGCTGGTCGTCTGAACACCAAGTGACCATGATGGGCCTGGGCCTACAGAGCTGCACGCTGGTCGTCTGAACACCAAGTGACCATGATGGGCCTGGGCCTACAGAGCTGCACGCTGGTCGTCTGAGCACCAAGTGACCATGATGGGCCTGGGCCTACAGAGCTGCACGCTGGTCGTCTGAACACCAAGTGACCATGATGGGCCTGGGCCTACAGAGCTGCACGCTGGTCGTCTGAACACCAAGTGACCATGATGGGCCTGGGCCTACAGAGCTGCACGCTGGTCGTCTGAACACCAAGTGACCATGATTTGACTTGAAACAATACCTTGAAACAATGACTTGAAACAATGACTTGAAACAATGACTTGAAACAATACCTTGAAACAATGACTTGAAACAATAACTTGAAACAATACCTTGAAACAATGACTTGAAACAATACTTTGAAACAATGACTTGAAACAATACCTTGAAACAATGACTTGAAACAATGACTTGAAACAATGACTTGAAACAATACCTTGAAACAATGACTTGAAACAATACCTTGAAACAATGACTTGAAACAATACCTTGAAACAATGACTTGAAACAATACCTTGAAACAATGACTTGAAACAATGACTTGAAACAATGACTTGAAACAATACCTTGAAACAATGACTTGAAACAATACCTTGAAACAATACCTTGAAACAATGACTTGAAACAATACCTTGAAACAATACCTTGAAACAATACCTTGAAACAATGACTTGAAACAATTACAGCTAACAGTTGGAATAAAAAGAATGCTACAAATGCTGACAATGTTCCGCCGTTCATTAATAGGAATAAAGTGATGCACAGTTTTGGAATACATAAACGATCAGGGCATGTTGTTAGACATGTGGATGATGTTAGACATTGTGTCTATTTGTTAGAAATAATCCTCTCAGATTTACAAGAGCTGCACACATTTTGAATATGTTGTCAATATTAGGGACTCAAAACTAAGAGAGCACAGTTTGTGAGCGAATCTTGTACACCTTAAAAAAAACACCTTATTGATCGTTCCACATGGATACGGACATTAGCAATGTGTCGTGTGCCAGTGACCTTCTCATTGGTCAACTAAGACGAAGGGTGCATTCCGTTCCTCTAGCAAGTTCCTAATTGTGAAGCCATGGTCACCCCATCTACAGCACGCAAACGGTGGAGAAACCTTGAGTTCTGTGTTATGAACCTATCGCTACATTCCCCCCCCCCCCGTTAGCCTCTGAACTGAACACAACCATTCCTGATGGAGCAGATGCAACCTATCGCAGATGCAACTAGATATTTTACAGTATTACTGGCATAGTAGTGACTGTAAGATTCAGTTCTTTCGTCCAGATTTATTTTTTTTTGCTGCAAAACACTTTCTGTGCAGTCAGAAAGTTGTATTTGACATTTTTCTTCCCTGTGGCATTAGTAGCCTTCATCATCTCACGAGGATGTGGAAGGAGATCCTTGGTAGGGAGCGCAGCCAAGATGGGATCCTTGGTGTGCTCGGCAACCACATCGATCCAGAATATCTATGTTTTACCTACATGACCCGGGTGGGACTTTTGAAGCATCTTGCTAAATCAGCTATAACAACGTTTGGTCTAAGGTTCATTCAGTGTCAACAGACTTTGGTCTACAGCCCGACATTGTTGATGATGTGGGGGGGGGGCAAGACACAACGAGTGTTGAATTCTAATAGTGGAATCCCTGTGTACAGCAGACAGTCTGCGTCATTGTTCAATGTAACGTCTGCAACAGACAGTGACCTCTCAGGGGCTGGTGAGGTCGCCATGCCTCATGTGATGATAGGTCCTAGGGAGTAGGTGTGGTCCTCCATTGCTGGGTCTTAACCACTGTGTTTAGGTATCAAGGAAAGGTCTTTGAAATAGGACCTGGCTCCTCAGAAACCTCCACCACACCAGGCTCATCTGCAGGTGATGATTAGTAAAATATGAATACAGATGATTAGTTGAATATGAATACAGATGATTAGTTGAATATGAATACAGATGATTAGTTGAATATGAATATAGATGATTAGTTGAATATGAATACAGATGATTAGTTGAATATGAATACAGATGATTAGTTGAATATGAATATAGATGATTAGTTGAATATTAATACAGATGATTAGTTGAATATTAATACAGATGATTAGTTGAATATTAATATAGATGATTAGTAAAATATGAATACAGATGATTAGTTGAATATTAATATAGATGATTAGTTGAATATGAATACAGATGATTAGTTGAATATTAATATAGATGATTAGTAAAATATGAATACAGATGATTAGTTGAATATTAATATAGATGATTAGTTGAATATGAATATAGATGATTAGTTGAATAGGAATATAGATGATTAGTTGAATATGAATACAGATGATTAGTTGAATATGAATACAGATGATTTGTTGAATGTGAATACAGATGATTAGTTGAATGTGAATACAGATGATTAGTTGAATATGAGTAAAATATGAATACAGATGATTAGTTGAATATGAGTAAAATATGAATATAGATGATTAGTTGAATATGAATACAGATGATTAGTTGAATATGAGTAAAATATGAATACAGATGATTAGTTGAATATGAGTAAAATATGAATATAGATGATTAGTTGAATATGAATACAGATGATTAGTTGAATATGAGTAAAATATGAATATAGATGATTAGTTGAATATGAATACAGATGATTAGTTGAATATGAGTAAAATATGAATACAGATGATTAGTTGAATATGAATACAGATGATTAGTTGAATATGAATACAGATGATTAGTTGAATATTAATACAGATGATTAGTTGAATATGAATATAGATTATTAGTTAAATATGAGTAAAATATGAATACAGATCATTAGTTAAATATGAGTAAAATATGAATATAGATGATTAGTTGAATATGAATATAGATGATTAGTTGAATATTAATACAGATGATTAGTTGAATATGAATACAGATGATTAGTTGAATATTAATACAGATGATTAGTTGAATATTAATACAGATGATTTGTTGAATATTAATACAGATGATTAGTTGAATATGAATATAGATGATTAGTTGAATATGAATACAGATGATTAGTTGAATATTAATACAGATGATTAGTTGAATATTAATACAGATGATTAGTTGAATATGAATACAGATGATTAGTTGAATATGAGTAAAATATGAATATAGATGATTAGTTGAATATGAATACAGATGATTAGTTGAATATGAGTAAAATATGAATACAGATGATTAGTTGAATATGAATACAGATGATTAGTTGAATATGAATACAGATGATTAGTTGAATATTAATACAGGTGATTAGTTGAATATGAATATAGATTATTAGTTAAATATGAGTAAAATATGAATACAGATCATTAGTTAAATATGAGTAAAATATGAATATAGATGATTAGTTGAATATGAATATAGATGATTAGTTGAATATTAATACAGATGATTAGTTGAATATGAATACAGATGATTAGTTGAATATTAATGCAGATGATTAGTTGAATATGAATACAGATGATTAGTTGAATATGAATACAGATGATTCGCTGAATATGAATACAGATGATTAGTTGAATATGAATACAGATGATTAGTTGAATATTAATATAGATGATTTGTTGAATATGAATACAGATGATTAGTTGAATATTAATACAGATGATTAGTTGAATATGAATACAGATGATTAGTTGAATATTAATATAGATGATTTGTTGAATATGAATACAGATGATTAGTTGAATATTAATACAGATGATTAGTTGAATATTAATACAGATGATTAGTTGAATATGAATATAGATGATTAGTTGAATATTAATATAGATGATTTGTTGAATATGAATACAGATGATTAGTTGAATATTAATACAGATGATTAGTTGAATATTAATACAGATGATTAGTTGAATATGAATACAGATGATTAGTTGAATATGAATACAGATGATTAGTTGAATACAGATGATTAGTTGGATATTAATACAGATGATTAGTTGAATATGAATACAGATGATTAGTTGAATATTAATACAGATGATTAGTTGAATATTAATACAGATGATTAGTTGAATATGAATACAGATGATTAGTTGAATATGAGTAAAATATGAATATAGATGATTAGTTGAATATGAATACAGATGATTAGTTGAATATGAGTAAAATATGAATACAGATGATTAGTTGAATATGAATACAGATGATTAGTTGAATATGAATACAGATGATTAGTTGAATATTAATACAGATGATTAGTTGAATATGAATATAGATTATTAGTTAAATATGAGTAAAATATGAATACAGATCATTAGTTAAATATGAGTAAAATATGAATATAGATGATTAGTTGAATATGAATATAGATGATTAGTTGAATATTAATACAGATGATTAGTTGAATATGAATACAGATGATTAGTTGAATATTAATACAGATGATTAGTTGAATATTAATACAGATTATTTGTTGAATATTAATACAGATGATTAGTTGAATATGAATATAGATGATTAGTTGAATATGAATACAGATGATTAGTTCAATATTAATACAGATGATTAGTTGAATATTAATACAGATGATTAGTTGAATATTAATACAGATGATTAGTTGAATATTAATATAGATGATTAGTTGAATATGAATACAGATGATTAGTTGAATATTAATACAGATGATTAGTTGAATATTAATACAGATGATTTGTTGAATATTAATACAGATGATTAGTTGAATATGAATATAGATGATTAGTTGAATATGAATACAGATGATTAGTTAAATATTAATACAGATGATTAGTTGAATATTAATACAGATGATTAGTTGAATATTAATACAGATGATTAGTTGAATATTAATACAGATGATTAGTTGAATATGAATACAGATGATTAGTTGAATATTAATACAGATGATTAGTTGAATATTAATACAGATGATTAGTTGAATATGAATACAAATGATTAGTTAAATATGAGTAAAATACGAATATAGATGATTTGCTGAATATGAATACAGATGATTAGTTGAATATTAATACAGATGATTAGTTGAATATTAATACAGATGATTAGTTGAATATGAATACAGATGATTAGTTGAATATTAATACAGATGATTAGTTGAATATTAATACAGATGATTTGTTGAATATGAATACAGATGATTAGTTGAATATTAATACAGATGATTAGTTGAATATGAATATAGATGATTAGTTGAATATGAATACAGATGATTAGTTAAATATTAATACAGATGATTAGTTGAATATGAATACAGATGATTAGTTGAATATGAATACAGATGATTCGCTGAATATGAATACAGATGATTAGTTGAATATGAATACAGATGATTAGTTGAATATTAATATAGATGATTTGTTGAATATGAATACAGATGATTAGTTGAATATTAATACAGATGATTAGTTGAATATGAATACAGATGATTAGTTGAATATTAATATAGATGATTTGTTGAATATGAATACAGATGATTAGTTGAATATTAATACAGATGATTAGTTGAATATTAATACAGATGATTAGTTGAATATTAATACAGATGATTAGTTGAATATGAATATAGATGATTAGTTGAATATTAATATAGATGATTTGTTGAATATGAATACAGATGATTAGTTGAATATTAATACAGATGATTAGTTGAATATTAATACAGATGATTAGTTGAATATGAATACAGATGATTAGTTGAATATGAATACAGATGATTAGTTGAATACAGATGATTAATTGAATATTAATACAGATGATTAGTTGAATATGAATACAGATGATTAGTTGAATATTAATACAGATGATTAGTTGAATATTAATACAGATGATTAGTTGAATATGAATACAGATGATTAGTTGAATATGAATACAGATGATTAGTTGAATATGAATACAGATGATTAGTTGAATATTAATACAGATGATTAGTTGAATATGAATACAGATGATTAGTTGAATATTAATACAGATGATTAGTTGAATATGAATACAGATGATTAGTTGAATATGAATACAGATGATTAGTTGAATATTAATACAGATGATTAGTTGAATATGAATACAGATGATTAGTTGAATATGAATATAGATTATTAATTCATGAGATTATTTGGTAAGGATCTGGAAAAGCTAATACACAAATTAAGGATACCTTTAAAAACATTTTAAACTCCCAGTGCCTTACTTTTAGCGTTCATCAGACTATTCTCTACTGCAAATAAGCACTCTAAACCTAGTGGGATACATAGACTAGGTTAAATATTTTCAAAATGAATATTCTGTATCTATTAGCTCGAACAGGGATTGAAATGAACCCCTGACAAATACAGAGTAAATGTTGGCTGTGGCAGGTAAACATTTCAGGTCACCTGCCACCAGGACAGATAGGTTATTATTCTATTAATATTATAAATGAAGATTACACATTGTGTATCATATTTCTAATGTCAGGTAGCCTACCACTGATTCAGTGTTTACAATTATAAAGCGTTCAACATAGATTTCATAAATGGCAGATAACAACAAAAAAAAGTGTCCGGTAGAAATGAAAGAGATTAATTTCAGACCCTGACTAGAAGCTATCGTAGTCAGATTCTAGTAACAAAAAACTGAAGACAAACACGCGATACCAAAACTAGTCGACAGACCTGTTCTTGTGACATGTCTGTCAACCCTCCCGCTGAGGCGACGTCTCTTCTCTGGTGGCCTCTCACCACCCAGAAAGAGCGCTGGGTATGGGCTATCCTGCGTTGGCGTCTTATCAACAACGTGAAACGAGCAAACATACAACTTTTTGTTTTTTTAAGTTTAAGGTTCCAATTTCTTTTCGCATCGTCGTCATTTGGGAGGCGATGTAAACTGTACCATCTCTAACAGGAACATTCTGTTTTAGTTTTATAGTCGAAGCACTCCAATTTAAGCCAATCATTAAGTTTTGTCTGGTTGTATGTACAACCCCGAACTCCGTAACACTTCAACATCTAGCGAGTGAATGTCTTATTATTGCTTATCCTAGTTGGCTAGCTTCTTAAGCCAAAAATACCACCGGTCAATCAGTACTTCGCTACTTCCGCCGGAAGTGCCACCCGTAATCATTAGCCCAGGAAACACTGTGTCGTTAGCTTAGCTGGATCGTTTACCAGTTGCTAAGCAGTTGCTAGGGACTCTCCTAAAAGAAGCTAACTAGCTAACAACAACAGAAAAATTAGCTAGTTAAACAGCACAACAGAAAAGAGAAAAGAAGGACAGAAAACAAAAGACAAAGTCTCTAAAGACACTAGAGACAATAATACAAAGAAACAACACTGTTTTGGAAAAGGTAGGCTTCAATTACGACATTGTGGCCAACATCACCAGCGTTGCTATGGACACTGTTTACCCACCACACATCCAGACAGAGAAAGCTAAGAAGAGTTTAAAAGGTTTGATGATGGGACAGAACCATTAATGCCTGTTTGCAGATCTTACCAGTTGCAAAACAAGAGCAAATTTAATATGTAATACCAAACAAAAGCACATTTGGAAAAGGGTGATTTGCAACCATTTCCCTTTCTCAAAAAAAAGAGAGCCATACAAAAAAATATAGTAACTGCAGTCGACTGTGGTATTTTGTGGTATTATTTAACCAGGTAGGCCAGTTGAGAACAAGTTCTTATTTACAACTGTGACCTGGCCAAGATAAAGCAAAGCAGTGCGACACAAACAACAACACAGAGTTACACATGGACTAAACAAATATACAGTCAATAACACAATAGAAAAATCTATGTACAGTGTGTACAAATTTAGAAGAGTAGGGAGGTAAGGCAATAAATAGGTCATAGAGGTGAAATAATTAAAATTTAGCATTAAAGAGTGATAGATGTGCAGATGATGATGTGCAAGTAGAGATAGTGGGGTCCAAAAGAGAAAGAAGATACGTAACAATAGGGGATGAGGTAGTTGGGTGTGTTGGGTGTGCTATTTACAGATTGGCTGTTTACAGGTACAGTGATCGGTAAGCTGCTCTGACAGCTGATGCTTAAAGTTAGAGAGGGAGATACAAGTCTCCAGCTTCAGTGATTTTTGCGGTTCGTTCCAATCAATGTCAGGAAGGAGGAAAGGAAAGGCGGCCAAAGGAGGAGTTGGCTTTGGGGGTGACCTGTGAGATATACCTGCTGGAACGCGTGCTACGGGTGGGTGCTGCTATGGTGACCAGTGAGCTAAGGCGGAGCTTTACCTAGCAAAGACTTGTAGATGACCTGGAGCCAGTGGGTTTGGCAATGACTATGTAGTGAGGGCCAGCCAACGAGAGCATACAGGTCACAGTGGTGGGTAGTATATGGGGCTTTGGTGACGAAACGGAAGGCACTGTGATAGACTACATCCAGTTTAATGAGTAGAGTGTTGGAGGCTATTTTGGAGGCTTTGTTGCAAAATAGGTTAGCTGATTCTAGATTTCATTTTGGATTGGAGGTGCTAGATGTGAGTCTGGAAGGAGAGTTTACAGTCTAACCAGACACCTAGGTATTTGTAGTTGTCCACATATTCTAGGTCAGAACCGTCCAGAGTAGTGATGCTAGTCGGGCGGGAGGGTGCGTCCAGCGATCGGTTGAAGAGCATGCACTTAGTTTTACTAGCATTTAAGAGCAGTTGGAGGCCACGGAAGTAGTGTTGTATAGCATTGAAGCTTGTTTGGCGGTTTGTTAGCACAGTGTCCAAAGAAGGGCCAGAAGTATACAGAATGGTGTCGTCTGCGTAGAGGTGGATCAGAGACTCACCAGCAACAAGAGCGACATCATTGATATATACAGAGAAGAGAGTCGGCCCGAGATTTGAACCCTGTGGCACCCCCATAGAGACTGCCAGAGGTCTGAACAACAGGCCCTCAGGTTTGACACACTGAACTCTGTCTGTAGTAGTGAACCAGTAGTAGTAGTGAACCAGGCGAGGCAATCATTTGAGAAGCCAAGGCTATTGAGTCTGTTGATAAGAATGACTGCAGTTGAACTGCACTCTAACTAGTCGTATTACTCAGAGAGAACAAGCTTCAACAGGAGGACGCTGTCCAGGATGCTGTCCAGAAACTAAAAGAAGAGATGAAACAGTTCAGGGAGGAAAGCAGATCATCTATTGCTAAATTGGAAAGCAGTTTGGACAAACTGAGTCAGACAAATGATGACCTCAGAGACCATCTGAGCACAACAAGAGAGGAGCAGAGAGAGAGGTACAGAGCCTTCGGAAAGCATTCAGACCCCCTCTACTTTTTTCATATTTTTTTACATTACAGCCTTATTCTAAAATTGATCAAATTAGTTTTTTCCCCTCTTCAATCTACATACAATACCCCATAATGACAAAGCAAAAACAGGTTTTCAGTCATATTCTTTTAAAAATAAGAAAAATCACATAAGTATTCAGACCCTTTACTCAGTACTTTGTTGAAGCACCTTTGGCAGCGATTACGGCATTGAGTCTTCTTGGGTAAGATGCTACAAGTTTGGCACACCTGTATTTGGGGAGTTTCTCCCATTCTTCTCTGCAGATCATCTCAAGCTCTGTAAGGTTGGATGGGGAGCGTTGCTGCACAGCTATTTTCAGGTCTCTTCAGAGATATTAGATCGGGTTCAAATCCGAGCTCTGGCTGTGCCACTCAAAGACATTCAGAGACTTTTCCCGAAGCCACTCCTGTGTTGTCCTGTCTGTGTGCTTACGGTCGTTGTCCTGTTGGAAGGTGAACCATCACCTCAGTCTGAGGCCCCGAGTGCTCTGGAGCAGGTTTTAATCAAGGATCTCTCTGTACTTTTCTCCGTTAATCTGTCCCTCGATCCTGACATGTCTCCCAGTCCCTGCCGCTGGAAAACATCCCCACAGCATGATGCTGCCACCACCATGCTTCATCGTAGGGATGGTGACACCACCATGCTTCACTGTAGGGATGGTGCCAGGTTTCCTCCAGACGTGACACTTGGCATTCAGGGCAACGAGTTCAATCTTGGTTTCATCAGACCAGAGAATCTTGTTTCTCATGTTCTGCGAGTCCTTTAGGTGCCTTTTGGCAAACTCCAAGCGGACTGGCATGTGCCTTTTACTGAGGAGTGGCCTCCGTCTGGCCACTCTACCATAAAGGCCTGATTGGTGGAGTGCTGCAGAGATGGTTGTTCTTCTGGAAGGTCCTCCCTTCTCCACAGAGGAACTCTGGAGCTCTGTCAGAGTGACCATCAGGTTCTTGGTCGCCTCCCTGACCAAAGGCTCTTCTCCCCCCAATTGCTCAGTTTGGCCGGACGGCCAGGCCTAGGAAGAGTCTAAGTGGTTCCAAACCTCTTCTAAAAATCATGATTTTCCAGAAAACACCCAGATGTCAGAAACACAAATATAAATTCAACTAGAGCAACACCATAATTGAACACACTAAAAATGACAAAAAAAAAAAAAATCGGGAAACTTTAATATGGCACTCAAAGAAAAAGCCAGCAGAACGTTGTAGAACGTTGTATTCAATAAAAAATGAAATATTTCAAAATCAACATCCCCAAATAGAATTTGGACCAAAATATTTGACAATGTAATTCTACCAATAGCTCTTTACGGTGAGGTTTGGGGGGCCACTCAACAAAACTGGACTTCAAAATGTGGGACAAATGTCCAATTGAAGCCCTACATGCAGAATTCTGTCGGAAAGTCCAAAGAAATACAGCAACTAATGCATGTAGGGCAGAATTGGGCCGTTTTCCAGTGGCAATGAAAACACAGAAAAAGATCATTACAATTTTGGCTCATCTAAATACAAGTCCAAATTCTAGTCTCCAATTTAAAGCAATTCAAACCCAAGAGCTGAGCCCAGAAATGAGCCCTCTCAGTCAGATGGTGTTGGACCTCACCAACCAAGCTGACACCAGCACTGCTTCAAAATAAAGAATTAATCATGAACCAATCAAAGGACTCATATTTACAACATTGGAGAAACAAAACAAAATCCCAAAGCCGACTAAATTGCTATCAGGCCCGAAACAGAGAATATGAATTGGCTGATTATCTCTACTCTGTCAGAGATACGATGCAGAGACAGATGCTTACCAAGTACAGGCTGAGTGACCACCGACTGGCAATAGAAACCGGCAGACATAAAAAGACATGGCTACCCAAAGAGGAGCGTGTATGTGGTCACTGCATGACAGGGGAGGTAGAGACAGAGATGCCCTTTCTCCTTTACTGTGAGAAATATTATTCACCAGAGATTCATTGTTCACAGAAAAGTACTACATTTATTCCAAATTTTAAACGATTAAACCCAGAGGAAAAACTAAAAATACTCATGGGTAAAGGAACAACGGCTCCTCTTGAATTTGTATGCCACAGCCTGAGGGACCCTGACTAATAACATCTGCATAGTAAACACGAGGTACTTACTATTAGTATTTATGTTATTACTATTATTATTGCTGTTGTGTTAATCATTCCAAGTAGTAGTGGTACGGGTAGTAGGGGTGAGTAGTGGTACGGGTAGTAGTGGTGATGGTAGTAGGGGTGAGTAGTGGTACGGGTAGTAGGGGTGATGGTAGTAGGGGTGAGTAGTGGCACGGGTAGTAGGGGTGATGGTAGTAGGGGTGAGTAGTGGTACGGGTAGTAGGGGTGAGTAGTGGTACGGGTAGTAGGGGTGATGGTAGTAGGGGTGATGGTAGTAGGGGTATGGGTAGTAGGGGTATGGGTAGTAGGGGTGATGATAGTATTGGTATGGGTAGTAGGGGTGATGGTAGTAGGGGTATGGGTAGTAGAGGTGATGGTAGTATTGGTATGGGTAGTAGGGGTGATGGTGGTAGTGGTGATGGTAGTAGGGGTGAGTAGTGGTGGTATGGGTAGTAGGGGTGATGGTAGTAGTGATGATGATAGTAGGGGTGATGGTAGTTGGGGTGATGGTAGTAGTGGTGATGGTAGTAGGGGTGATGGTGGTAGTGGTGATGGTAGTAGTGGTGATGGTAGTAGTGGTACGGGTAGTAGTGGTGATGGTAGTAGGGGTATGGGTAGTAGGGGTGATGGTAGTTGGGGTGATGGTAGTAGTGGTGATGGTAGTAGTGGTATGGATAGTAGGGGTGATGGTGGTAGTGGTGATGGTAGTAGTGGTGATGGTAGTAGTGGTATGGGTAGTAGAGGTGATGGTAGTAGTGGTACGGGTAGTAGGGGTGATGGTAGTAGTGGTGATGGTAGTAGTGGTACGGGTAGTTGGGGTGATGGTAGTAGTGGTATGGGTAGTAGGGGTGATGGTAGTAGTGGTATGGGTAGTAGTGGTGATGGTAGTAGGGGTATGGGTAGTAGGGGTGATGGTAGTTGGGGTGATGGTAGTAGGGGTGATGGTAGTAGTGGTACTGGTAGTAGTGGTGATGGTAGTAGTGGTATGGGTAGTAGTGGTGATGGTAGTAGTGGTATGGGTAGTAGGGGTGATGGTAGTAGTGGTGTGGGTAGTAGGGGTGATGGTGGTAGTGGTATGGGTAGTAGGGGTCATGGTAGTAGGGGTCATGGTAGTAGTGGTACGGGTAGTAGGGGGGATGGTAGTAGTGGTACGGGTAGTAGGGGTATGGGTAGTAGGGGTGATGTAGTAGTGGTATGGGTAGTAGGGGTCATGGTAGTAGGGGTCATGGTAGTAGGGGTCATGGTAGTAGTGGTACGGGTAGTAGGGGGGATGGTAGTAGTGGTACGGGTAGTAGGGGTGATGGTAGTAGTGGTACAGGTAGTATGGGTGATGGTAGTAGTGGTGTGGGTAGTAGGGGTGATGGTGGTAGTGGTATGGGTAGTAGGGGTCATGGTAGTAGGGGTCATGGTAGTAGTGGTACGGGTAGTAGGGGGAATGGTAGTAGTGGTTCGGGTAGTAGGGGTGATGGTAGTAGTGGTACAGGTAGTATGGGTGATGGTAGTAGGGGTATGGGTAGTAGGGGTGATGGTAGTAGGGGTGATGGTAGTAGAGGTGATGGTAGTAGTGGTATGGGTAGTAGGGGTGATGGTAGTAGTGGTACGGGTAGTAGGGGTGATGGTAGTAGTGGTATGGGTAGTAGGGGTGATGGTGATAGTGGTATGGGTAGTAGGGGTGATATTAGTAGTGGTATGGGTAGTAGGGGTCATGGTAGTAGGGGTGATGGTAGTAGAGGTACGGGTGGTTGGGGTGATGGTAGTAGAGGTATGGTAGTAGGGGTCATGGTAGTAGTGGTATGGTAGTAGGGGTGAGTAGTGGTACGGGCAGTAGGGGTGATGGTAGTAGTGGTGATGGTAGTAGTGGTATGGGTAGTAGGGGTGATGGTAGTAGTGGTACGGGTAGTAGGGGTGATGGTGGTAGTGGTGTGGGTAGTAGGGGTGATGTTAGTAGTGGTATGGGTAGTAGGGGTCATGGTAGTAGGGGTGATGGTAGTAGTGGTATGGGTAGTAGGGGTGATTGTAGTAGTGGTATGGGTAGTAGGGCTCATGGTAGTAGTGGTACGGGTAGTTGGGGTGATGGTAGTAGTGGTATGGGTAGTAGTGGTACGGGTAGTAGTGGTGATGGTAGTAGTGGTACGGCTAGTTGGGTTGATGGTAGTAGAGGTGATGGTAGTAGTGGTGATGGTAGTAGTGGTACGGGTAGTTGGGATGATGGTAGTAGAGGTATGGGTAGTAGAGGGGATGGTAGTAGTGGTACAGGTAGTAGTGGTGATGGTAGTAGAGGTGATGGTAGTAGTGGTACGGATAGTTGGGGTGATGGTAGTAGTATTACGGGTAGTAGGGGTGATGGTAGTAGTGGTATGGGTAGTAGGGTTGATGGTAGTAGTTGTACAGGTAGTAGGGGTGATGGTAGTAGTGGTACGGGTAGTAGGGGTGATGGTAGTAGTGGTATGGGTAGTAGAGGTGATGGTAGTAGTGGTATGGGTAGTAGGGGTGATGTAGTAGTGGTATGGGTAGTAGTGGTGATGGTAGTAGTGGTACGTGTAGTAGGGGTGATGGTAGTAGTGGTATGGGTAGTTGGGGTGATGGTAGTAGTGGTACGGGTAGTAGGGGTGATGGTAGTAGTGGTACGGATAGTAGGGGTGATGGTAGGGGTGATGGTAGCAGGGGTGATGGTAGTAGTGGTATGGGTAGTTGGGGTGAAGGTAGTAGTGGTATGGTTAGTAGGGGTGATTGTAGTAGTGGTATGGGTAGTTGGGGTGATGGTAGTAGTGGTACGGGTAGTAGGGGTGATGGTAGTAGTGGTATGGGTAGTTGGGGTGATGGTAGTAGAGGTATGGTAGTAGGGGTCATGGTAGTAGTGGTATGGTAGTAGGGGTGAGTAGTGGTACGGGCAGTAGGGGTGATGGTAGTAGTGGTGATGGTAGTAGTGGTATGGGTAGTAGGGGTGATGGTAGTAGTGGTACGGGTAGTAGGGGTGATGGTGGTAGTGGTGTGGGTAGTAGGGGTGATGTTAGTAGTGGTATGGGTAGTAGGGGTCATGGTAGTAGGGGTGATGGTAGTAGTGGTATGGGTAGTAGGGGTGATTGTAGTAGTGGTATGGGTAGTAGGGCTCATGGTAGTAGTGGTACGGGTAGTTGGGGTGATGGTAGTAGTGGTATGGGTAGTAGTGGTACGGGTAGTAGTGGTGATGGTAGTAGTGGTACGGCTAGTTGGGTTGATGGTAGTAGAGGTGATGGTAGTAGTGGTGATGGTAGTAGTGGTACGGGTAGTTGGGATGATGGTAGTAGAGGTATGGGTAGTAGAGGGGATGGTAGTAGTGGTACAGGTAGTAGTGGTGATGGTAGTAGAGGTGATGGTAGTAGTGGTACGGATAGTTGGGGTGATGGTAGTAGTATTACGGGTAGTAGTGGTGATGGTAGTAGTGGTATGGGTAGTAGGGTTGATGGTAGTAGTTGTACAGGTAGTAGGGGTGATGGTAGTAGTGGTACGGGTAGTAGGGGTGATGGTAGTAGTGGTATGGGTAGTAGAGGTGATGGTAGTAGTGGTATGGGTAGTAGGGGTGATGTAGTAGTGGTATGGGTAGTAGTGGTGATGGTAGTAGTGGTACGTGTAGTAGGGGTGATGGTAGTAGTGGTATGGGTAGTTGGGGTGATGGTAGTAGTGGTACGGGTAGTAGGGGTGATGGTAGTAGTGGTACGGATAGTAGGGGTGATGGTAGGGGTGATGGTAGCAGGGGTGATGGTAGTAGTGGTATGGGTAGTTGGGGTGAAGGTAGTAGTGGTATGGTTAGTAGGGGTGATTGTAGTAGTGGTATGGGTAGTTGGGGTGATGGTAGTAGTGGTACGGGTAGTAGGGGTGATGGTAGTAGTGGTATGGGTAGTTGGGGTGATGGTAGTAGTGGTATGGGTAGTTGGGGTGATGGTAGTAATGGTACGGGTAGTAGGGGTGATGGTAGTAGTGGTATGGGTAGTTGGGGTGATGGTAGTAATGGTACGGGTAGTAGGGGTGATGGTAGTAGTGGTATGGGTAGTTGGGGTGATGGTAGTAATGGTACGGGTAGTAGGGGTGATGGTAGTAGTGGTATGGGTAGTTGGGGTGATGGTAGTAGTGGTACGGAGAGAGAGAGAGAGAGAAGAGGAGAAATAGAGGAGGTGTGTGTGTTTCTTTGTGTGTGTGTTTATTTTATAGGGTGGTAGAGTGGTAGGGAGGTAGGGAGGGTTTGTAGGGAGGTAGGGTGGTAGGGAGGTAAGGTGGTAGGGAGGTAGTATGGTAGTGAGGTAGGGAGGGTGGTAGGGAGGTAGGGTGCTAGGGAGGTAGGTAGGGTGGTAGGGCGTTAGGGAGTTAAGGTGGTAAGGTGGTAGGAAGGTAGGGAGGTAGGTAGGGTGGTAGGAAGGTAGGGAGGTAGGTAGGGTGTTAGGGTGGTAAGGATGTAGGGTGGTAGGGTGGTAGGGAGGTAGGTAGGGTGGTAGGGAGTTAAGGTGGTAGGTAGGGTGGTAGGGATGTAAGGTGGTAGGGTGGTAGGGAGGTAGGTAGGGTGGTAGGGAGGTAGGGTGGTAGGGAGGTAGGTAGGGTGGTAGGGATGTAGGGTGGTAGGGTGGTTGGTAGGGTGGTAGGGAGGTAGGTAGGGTGGTAGGGATGTAGGGTGGTAGGTAGGGTGGTAGGGTGGCAGGTAGGGTGGTAGGGAGGGTGCTAGGGAGGTAGGGTGGTAGGGAGGTAGGTAGGGTGCTAGGGAGGTAGGGTGGTAGGGTGGTAGTATGGTAGTGAGGTAGGGAGGGTGGTAGGGTGGTAGGGTGGTAGGGTGGTAGGTAGGTAGGTAGGGTGGTAGGGAGTTAAGGTGGTAGGTAGGGTGGTAGGGATGTAAGGTGGTAGGGTGGTAGGGAGGTAGGTAGGGTGGTAGGGAGGTAGGGTGGTAGGGAGGTAGGTAGGGTGGTAGGGAGGTAGGGTGGTAGGGTGGTTGGTAGGGTGGTAGGGAGGTAGGTAGGGTGGTAGGGATGTAGGGTGGTAGGTAGGGTGGTAGGGTGGTAGGTAGGGTGGTAGGGAGGGTGCTAGGGAGAAAGGGTGGTAGGGAGGTAGGTAGGGTGCTAGGGAGGTAGGGTGGTAGGGTGGTCGGGTGGTAGGGAGGTAGTATGGTAGGGTGGTAGGGAGGGTGGTAGGGAGGTAGGGTG
The DNA here is from genome assembly GCF_013265735.2 of Oncorhynchus mykiss. NCBI lineage: Eukaryota > Metazoa > Chordata > Actinopteri > Salmoniformes > Salmonidae > Oncorhynchus > Oncorhynchus mykiss. The sequence goes on from NC_048584.1 coordinate 43,765,935, forward strand.
GTAGGGTGGTATGGAGGTAGAGTGGTAGGGGGGTAGGGTGGTAGGGAGTTAGGGAGGTAGGGCTGTAGGGAGGTAGGTAGGGTGGTAGGGATATAGGGTGGTAGGTAGGGTGGTAGGGAGGTAGGGTGGTTTGGAGGTAAAGTGGTAGGGAGGTAGGGTGGTAGGGAGTTAGGGAGGTAGGGTTGTAGGGAGGTAGGGTGGTAGGGTGGTATGTAGGGTGGTAGGGAGGTAGGTAGGTAGGGTGCTAGGGACGTAGAGTGGTAGGGTGGTAGGGTGGTAGCGAGGTAAGGTTGTCGGCTGGTAGGGAGGTAGGGTGGTAGTATGGTGGTAGGGTGGTAGGGAGGGTGGTAGGGTGGTAGTATTGTAGGGAGGTAGGGTGGTAGGTAGGGAAGTAGGGAGGTAGGGTGGTAGGGAGGTAGGGTGGTAGGGTGGTAGGGAGGTAGGTAGGGTGGTAGGGTGGTAGGGAGTTAAGGTGGTAGGTAGGGTGGTAGGGAGGTAAGGTGGTAGGGTGGTAGGGAGGTAGGTAGGGTGGTAGGGAGGTAGGGTGGTAGGGAGGTAGGTAGGGTGGTAGGGATGTAGGGTGGTAGGGTGGTAGGTAGAGTGGTAGGGAGGTAGGTAGGGTGGTAGGGAGGGTGCTAGGGAGGTAGGGTGGTAGGGAGGTAGGTAGGGTACTAGGGAGGTAGGGTGGTAGGGTGGTCGGGTGGTAGCGAGGTAAGGTTGTCGGCTGGTAGGGAGGTAGGGTGGTAGGGAGGTAGTATGGTAGGGTGGTAGGGAGGGTGGTAGGGTGGTAGTATGGTAGGGAGGTAGGGTGGTAGGGAGGTAGGGTGGTAGGGAGGTAGGGTGGTAGCGAGGTAAGGTTGTCGTCTGGTAGTATGGTAGGGAGGTAGGGTGGTAGGGAGGTAGGGTGGTAGGGAGGTAAGGTGGTAGGAAGGTAGGTAGGGTGGTAGGGATATAGGGTGGTAGGTAGGGTGGTAGGGAGGTAGGTAGGGTGGTAGGGAGGTAGGGGAACAGGGTGGTAGAGAGAGAGCATCAGAAGTTGATGAAGATACAGAGTGACAGAAATGCTTCTCTCGTCCATCTAGCGTGTCTGGAGAGAGAGAGAGAGAGAGAGAGAGAGAGAGAGAGAGAGAGAGTGTGAGAGAGGGAGGGAGGTAGGGTGGTAGGTAGGGAAGTAGGGAGGTAGGGTGGTAGGGAGGTAGGGTGGTAGGGTGGTAGGGAGGTAGGTAGGGTGGTAGGGAGGTAAGGTGGTAGGGTGGTAGGGAGGTAGGTAGGGTGGTAGGGAGGTAGGGTGGTAGGGAGGTAGGTAGGGTGGTAGGGATGTAGGGTGGTAGGGTGGTAGGTAGAGTGGTAGGGAGGTAGGTAGGGTGGTAGGGAGGGTGCTAGGGAGGTAGGGTGGTAGGGAGGTAGGTAGGGTACTAGGGAGGTAGGGTGCTAGGGTGGTCGGGTGGTAGCGAGGTAAGGTTGTCGGCTGGTAGGGAGGTAGGGTGGTAGGGAGGTAGTATGGTAGGGTGGTAGGGAGGGTGGTAGGGTGGTAGTATGGTAGGGAGGTAGGGTGGTAGGGAGGTAGGGTGGTAGGGAGGTAGGGTGGTAGCGAGGTAAGGTTGTCGTCTGGTAGTATGGTAGGGAGGTAGGGTGGTAGGGAGGTAGGGTGGTAGGGAGGTAAGGTGGTAGGAAGGTAGGTAGGGTGGTAGGGATATAGGGTGGTAGGTAGGGTGGTAGGGAGGTAGGTAGGGTGGTAGGGAGGTAGGGGAACAGGGTGGTAGAGAGAGAGCATCAGAAGTTGATGAAGATACAGAGTGACAGAAATGCTTCTCTCGTCCATCTAGCGTGTCTGGAGAGAGAGAGAGAGAGAAAGAGAGAGAGAGAGAGAGTGTGAGAGAGAGAGAGAGAGTGAGAGAGAGACAGACAGACAGACAGACAGACAGACAGACAGACAGACAGACAGACAGACAGACAGAGAGAGAGAGAGAGAGAGAGAGAGAGCCTGGGGACACACAAACCTCTTTTGTCCTTAAGTGGTCCTGTAACACCTTAATTGTAAATGAGGTGTGACGAACCCCACTGGTACACACCATCTCTGTTCTGGAGAGGTCTTTAATAAGCTCTGCTACACAGAAACACACCCCAGTCTGTCTGCTAATGTAACTGGACCGTCCCAGACAGACTGTGTAACTAACACATACCCTGCATCTCTGCATAACTGTTATTATGTTCATGTGGAGGTGAGTGTGTGTGTGTGTGTGTGTGTGTGTGTGTGTGTGTGTGTGTGTGTGTGTGTGTGTGTGTGTGTGTGTGTGTGTGTGTGTGTGTGTGTGTGTGTGTGTGTGTGTGTGTGCGTGCGTGCGTGGACACATATGTTTTGGTGTAAACTAGTGTGTATATGATAATTGGGCAGGCATATACTCTGGAAACACTTATCTCCCTCTCCAGTTTTAAACACCAGCTGTCAGAGCAGCTCACAGATTACTGCACCTGTACATAGCCCACCTATAATTTAGCCCAAACAACTACCTCTTCCCCTACTGTATTTATTTATTTTGCTCCTTTGCACCCCATTATTTCTATCTCTACTTTTCACATTCTTCCACTGCAAATCTTTTTTTTTACCTTTACCTCCCTTATAACACCTAATTTGCTCACATTGTATATAGACTTGTTTATACTGTACTATTGACTGTATGTTTGTTTTACTCCATGTGTAACTCTGTTGTTGTTGTTTGTGTCACACTGCTGTGCTTCATCTTGGCCAGGTCGCAGTTGCAAATGAGAACTTGTTCTCAACTAGCCTACCTGGTTAAATAAAGGTGTTCTCAACTTGCCTACCTGGTTAAATAAAGGTGTTCTCAACTTGCCTACCTGGTTAAATAAAGGTGAAATACCGCGTTATTCAGACATTTTTCACACCCTGACCATAGTTTGCTTTGTATGTTTCTATGTTTTGGTTGGTCAGGGTGTGATCTGAGTGGGCATTCTATGTTACATGTCTAGTTTGTCCAGTTCTATGTTCGGCCTGATATGGTTCTCAATCAGAGGCAGGTGTTCGTCATTGTCTCTGATTGGGAACCATATTTAGGTAGCCTGGTTTTCACTGTGTGTTTGTGGGTGATTGTTCCTGTCTATGTGTTTTCACCAGATAGGGCTGTTTAGGTTTTCGTTACGTTCTTTATTTTGTAGTGTTTGTACTGATTCGTGTTTTACGTTTGTTCATTAAAACACGGATCGCAATCTACACGCTGCATTTTGGTCCGACTCTCCTTCTCACCAAGAATACCGTTACAACATTGCTGTCAGTGACAGTTGTAGGTGTGATGGTGTGTAAAGGAATGTGTATAAGCCTACGAGCATCTAGCGTGTCAACCAACATAAAGTAAGACAGCAGAGAATGTTGTGACATATTACCCGTAAAGAATGCTGTACGTGTCATAAACATGTTTAGTGACATATTACCCGTAAAGAATGCTGTACGTGTCATAAACATGTTTAGTGACATATTACCCGTAAAGAATGCTGTACGTGTCATAAACATGTTTAGTGACATATTACCCGTAAAGAATGCTGTACGTGTCATAAACATGTTTTAGTGACATATTACCCGTAAAGAATGCTGTACGTGTCATTAACATGTTTAGTGACATATTACCCGTAAAGAATGCTGTACGTGTCATTAACATGTTTAGTGACATATTACCCGTAAAGAATGCTGTACGTGTCATAAACATGTTTAGTGACATATTACCCGTAAAGAATGCTGTACGTGTCATTAACATGTTTAGTGACATATTACCCGTAAAGAATGCTGTACGTGTCATTAACATGTTTAGTGACATATTACCCGTAAAGAATGCTGTACGTGTCATTAACATGTTTAGTGACATATTACCCGTAAAGAATGCTGTACGTGTCATTAACATGTTTAGTGACATATTACCCGTAAAGAATGCTGTACGTGTCATTAACATGTTTAGTGACATATTACCCGTAAAGAATGCTGTACGTGTCATTAACATGTTTAGTGACATATTACCCGTAAAGAATGCTGTACGTGTCATAAACATGTTTAGTGACATATTACCCGTAAAGAATGCTGTACGTGTCATTAACATGTTTAGTGACATATTACCCGTAAAGAATGCTGTACGTGTCATAAACATGTTTAGTGACATATTACCCATAAAGAATGCTGTACGTGTCATAAACATGTTTAGTGACATATTACCCATAAAGAATGCTGTACGTGTCATAAACATGTTTAGTGACATATTACCCGTAAAGAATGCTGTACGTGTCATTAACATGTTTAGTGACATATTACCCGTAAAGAATGCTGTACATGTCATAAACATGTTTAGTGACATATTACCCGTAAAGAATGCTGTACGTGTCATTAACATGTTTAGTGACATATTACCCGTAAAGAATGCTGTACGTGTCATAAACATGTTTAGTGACATATTACCCATAAAGAATGCTGTACGTGTCATAAACATGTTTTAGTGACATATTACCCATAAAGAATGCTGTACGTGTCATAAACATGTTTAGTGACATATTACCCGTAAAGAATGCTGTACGTGTCATAAACATGTTTAGTGACATATTACCCGTAAAGAATGCTGTACGTGTCATTAACATGTTTAGTGACATATTACCCGTAAAGAATGCTGTACGTGTCATAAACATGTTTTAGTGACATATTACCCATAAAGAATGCTGTACGTGTCATAAACATGTTTAGTGACATATTACCCGTAAAGAATGCTGTACGTGTCATTAACATGTTTAGTGACATATTACCCGTAAAGAATGCTGTACGTGTCATAAACATGTTTAGTGACATATTACCCGTAAAGAATGCTGTACGTGTCATTAACATGTTTAGTGACATATTACCCATAAAGAATGCTGTACGTGTCATAAACATGTTTTAGTGACATATTACCCGTAAAGAATGCTGTACGTGTCATAAACATGTTTGCCATAGCAACCGTGAGAGAATGAGCCTGTTGACATATTATTAGATGTTATTGATCAAATCAAATCAAATGTTATTGGTCAAATACACAGATGCTTAGAAGATGTTATTGCGAGTGTTGTGAAATGCTAGTGCTTCTAGCTCCGACAAGTGCAGTAATATCTAACAAGTAATATCTAACAATTGACACAACAATATACACATCTAAAGTAAAGGAATGGAATTAAGAATATATAGATATTTGGACGAGAAATGTCAGGGCAGAATAGACTAAGATACAGTGGTGGGCATCACCCTACTAGAATCAGATTAAGCCCCACCCACTTCAACATATATAAATGAATTGGTGAGGGCACTAGAACAGTATGCAGCACCCGGCATCACCCTACTAGAATCTGATTAAGCCCCACCCACTTCAACATATATAAATGAATTAGCGAGGGCACTAGAACAGTCTGCAGCACCCGGCCTCACCCTACTAGAATATGAAGTCAAATGTCTGCTGTTTGCTGATGATCTGGTGCTTCTGTCCTCAACCAAGGAGGGCCTACAGCAGCACCTAGATATTCTGCACAGATTCTACCAGACCAGGGCCCAGACAGTAAATCTCAGTAAGACAAAAATAATGGTGTTCCAAAAAAGGTCCAGTCACCAGGACCACGAATACAAATTCCATCTAGACACTGTTGCCCTAGAGCACACAAAAAACTATACATACCTTGGCCTAAACATCAGCGCCACAGGTAACTTCAACAAAGCTGTGAACGATCTGAGAGACAAGGCAAGAAGGGTATTCTATGCCATTAAAAGGAACATAAAATTTGACAAACTTTTTCACGTCCTGACCTTAGTTATCTTTGTTTTCTTTATTATTTTGGTTAGGTCAGGGTGTGACGAAGGTGGTTTGTGTAGTTTTGTATTGTCTAGGGTTTTTTGTATGTCTAGGGTTTTCTAGTCTAGGGTTTTTTTGTCTATGGTTGCCTAGATTGGTTCTCAATCAGAGGCAGCTGTTTGTCGTTGTCTCTGATTGGGTACCATATTTAGGCAGCCATATTCCTTTTTGTTGTTAAATATAACCACCTAAAAGGAAGCGATTCCCCTAAGCAAGCTGGTCCTGGGGCTCTGTTCACAAACACAAACACACCCCACAGGGCCTCAGGCCAGCAACACAATTAGACCTAACGAATTCATGAGAAAAAAAAAAAGATAATTACTTGACACATTGGAAAGAATTAACAAAAAAACAGAGCAAACTAGAATGCTATTTGGCCCTAAACAGAGAGTACACAGCGGGCAGAATACCTGACCACTGTGACTGACCCAAACTTAAGGAAAGCTTTGACTATGTACAGACTTAGTGAGCATAGCCTTGCTATTGAGAAAGGCCGCCGTAGGCAGACATGGCTCTCAAGAGAAGACAGGCTATGTGCTCACTGCCCACAAAATGAGGTGGAAACTGAGCTGCACTTCCTAAGCTCCTGCCCAACGTATGACCATATTAGAGACACATATTTCCCTCAGATTACACAGATCCAAAGAATTTGAAAAGGTCAACCATTGAAGAACAAACAACATTGTAAATACCACCTATATTTATGTTGATTTATCTTCCCTTCATACCTCAACTATTTGCACATTATTACAACACTGAACATAGCCAATAATTTAATAATAATAATAAAACATTTTAAATGTCTTTATTCGTTTAAAACTTCTGTGAGTTTAATGTTTACTGTTAATTTATTACTGTTTATTTCACTTTTGTTTATTATCTATTTCACTTGCTTTGGCAATGTTAACAATATGTTTCCCATGACAATAAAGCCTTTTGAATTGAATTTAATTGAGAGAGAGAGAGAGAGAGACAGAAAGAGAGAGAGAGATAGAGAGAGAGACAGAGAAAGAGAGATAGACAGAGAGAGAGAGAGAGAGAGAGGGGGAGAGAGAGAGAGAGAGACACAGGGAGAGAATTACAGAGAGAAAGAGAGTGACACAGAGAGAGAATTACAGAGAGAGAGACATTGTAGTTCCTACTCTACACTATAATGTCATCACATAATTTAAGAGGTTCAAGAAATGACAGTGCCATTCCTGTGTGTGTGTGTGTGTGTGTGTGTGTGTGTTTTGAGCCTGTGTGTGTGTATATATGTGTGTGTGTATATATGTGTGTGTTTGTATATGTGTGTGTGTGTATATATATGTGTGTGTGTGTGTGTGTGTGTTTTGAGCCTGTGTGTGTGTATATGTGTGTCTGTGTTTGTTGTGAAAAGCCCAACTTTTTGTCTATCTATTCTGCAGCTCTGTGGAGAGGATAGGAGAGTAAATCTGCCCTGTGTTGCTGACTGGCTGGCTGACTGGCTGGCTGACTGGCTGGCTGGCTGACTGGCTGGCTGGCTGACTGTTCGGTTGCCATGACATGTAGTTACATGGCTCCAAGCCAGACTAACCTAGACAGACAGCAACCCGACCTCTCTCTCTCGCTCTCCCTCTCCAGACCAGACTCACCTAGACAGACAGCAACCAGACCTCTCTCTCTCACTCTCTCTCTCCAGACCAGACTCACCTAGACAGACAGCAATCAGACCTCTCTCTCTCTCTCTCTCTCTCTCTCTCCAGACCAGACTCACCTAGACCAGACAGCAACAAGACCTCTCTCTCTCTCTATCCAGACCAGACTCACCTAGACAGACAGCAACAAGACCTCTCTCTCTCTCTCTCTCCAGACCAGACTCACCTAGACAGACAGCAACAAGACCTCTCTCTCTCTCTCTCCAGACCAGACTCACCTAGACAGACAGCAACCAGACCTCTCTCTCTCACTCTCTCTCTCTAGACCAGACTCACCTAGACAGACAGCAACAAGACCTCTCTCTCTCTCCAGACCAGACTCACCTAGACAGACAGCAACCAGACCCCTCTCTCTCACTCTCTCTCTCTAGACCAGACTCACCTAGACAGACAGCAACAAGACCTCTCTCTCTCTCCAGACCAGACTCACCTAGACAGACAGCAACCAGACCTCTCTCTCTCACTCTCTCTCTCTAGACCAGACTCACCTAGACAGACAGCAACAAGACCCCCCTCTCTCTCTCTCTCTCCAGACCAGACTCACCTAGACCAGACAGCAACAAGACCTCTCTCACTCTCCAGACCAGACTCACCTAGACAGACAGCAATCAGACCTCTCTCTCTCTCCAGACCAGACTCACCTAGACAGACAGCAACAAGACCTCTCTCTCTCTCTCTCCAGACCAGACTCACCTAGACAGACAGCAACCAGACCTCTCTCTCTCGCTCTCTCTCTCTAGACCAGACTCACCTAGACAGACAGCAACCTCTCTCTCTCTCTCTCTCTCCAGACCAGACTTACCTAGACAGACAGAACCCAGACCTCTCTCTCTCTCTCCAGACCAGACTCACCTAGACAGACAGCAACAATACCTCTCTCTCTCTCTCTCTCTCTCTCTCTCACTCTCCAGAACAGACTCACCTAGACAGTGTCATGATGTTGGCCTGGGGGTAGGTTTATGAGTCATAAATACCTCTTCCCCCTTTTTCCTCTCTCTACCCAACTGATGTTACATTTGCAAACCCTTTGGTTAACATAGAGATTCTGGGAACATCAGAAGGTGGGGGGAAATTAACTATATTCTGGTAATCCGCCCAATTGAACAAATGCAGTGGTACTTAATGAATATGATGTCAGTTCGGTTGTCATCTGAGACATTCTCATCAATGATAAGATTACATAAACTCTACAGTGGAAAGTCTACACATCAGAGTTATCGGATTCACATGGAATTCTTGTTCAATTGAAATGTTTGGATATGAAATTATTTGTGATGGGATGAAATGTGATTTTAGCTTCTAAAATGTGAGATTTGGGTTTTCATAAGGTGGGGCTCTGCTCAATCAGTGGCCCGCCCCTGTGAAGGGACATGGGCTATAAAACTTTTCAAACACACCCTCCTCTCCCTTCCTATATAAGCCCTTGACGACAATACAACCTCCTGTTCCAAGGACGTGAGGACGACGGTCCGATGTCAGAATGGTTCAGATAATAACTACAGAATGAAGCCAACATCAGCGTGAGCTTTGGTGGTGAATGGTATGAACTTTGAACTCTTATTCACTCCAGAAGTGATACCTCCTCGCCGTTGAGTTAGCAACAGCAGATGCAAACGCGGGCTAGGAAGGAACGGACAGAGTATCCCGTCTACCACACAACGACGTTACTACAACGTATCCAATTGACCACCAGAGACATTCTTCAAAAGGACTCGGGTTGGGCAAAACGGCCTTCCATCTACCAGCAACCTACCAAAGCGCAGCTCAGAGTAAATATTTATTGCGTTTTCCTTTTCCAAATGGGCGGTAATTTAGAATGCATAAGATACTGTATTTATGATAGAATGGCTTCTCCCTGTGTCCCTCAGTCTTCCCGCTCTTTCACTCAAACCCCGCCCCTTTTCCTTTGTGTAACAAGCTGTCATATCTGTTCCGCCCGCTAGGGACGTTTTCCTTTATGACATAATTTGTAATCAAGTTATGGTTAATTGTGTGTATGTGTAATTCTGTGTGATTAGTTAGGTATTTAGTGAATAAATAATTACATGTTGTATTGCTGATTCAACTTGTTAGCCAGGGTTCATGCAGATAACTAAGAATTTACAACTTTCAGATGAGACTGAATTAAGATGACAATTAATATTGACTGCTATTGATGTAAAATATTACTAGGTCTTTAAGAGTTTATTCGGAAGATAACAGCTCTATAAATATTATTTCGTGGTGCCCGACTCTCTAGTTAATTACATTTACATGATTAGCTTAATCAGGTAATATTAATTACAGAGAAATTATTTTATAGAATACCATGTCATATCACCTAATCCGGCATAGCCAAAGACACGACAACAGGCAGAACCCAGACCTCTCTCTCTCTCCAGACCAGACTAACCTAGACAGACAGAACCCAGAGCTCTCTCTCTCTCCAGACCAGACTAACCTGGACAGAGAGAACCCAGAGCCCTCTCTCTCTCCATACCAGACTAACCTAGCCAGAGAGAACCCAGAGCCCTCTCTCTCTCCAGACCAGACTAACCTAGACAGAGAGAACCCAGAGCCCTCTCTCTCTCCAGACCAGACTAACCTAGACAGAGAGAACCCAGAGCCCTCTCTCTCACCCCAATACCCTACCACCATAAAGGGCAATGGGATGTCTCTCTCTCTCCAGACCAGACTAACCTAGACAGAGAGAACCCAGAGCCCTCTCTCTCTCCAGACCAGACTAACCTGGACAGAGAGAACCCAGAGCCCTCTCTCTCTCCAGACCAGACTAACCTAGACAGAGAGAACCCAGAGCCCTCTCTCTCTCCAGACCAGACTAACCTAGACAGAGAGAACCCAGAGCCCTCTCTCTCTCCAGACCAGACTAACCTAGACAGAGAGAACCCAGAGCCCTCTCTCTCTCCAGACCAGACTAACCTAGACAGAGAGAACCCAGAGCCCTCTCTCTAACCCTAATACCCTACCACCATAAAGGGCAATGGGATGTCTCTCTCTCTCCTGCTGCCATCTCACTTTCTCTTGTAGATGTCTATGTTTCTCCAGCTCTATCCCCATAGGCCTCTACCGTCAATGTGTGTGAGTGTCTATGGTGGGGACAGGCAGGCAGGAGGGCAGGCAGGAGGGCAGAGCTGATTTAAATTGGTGTAATTACACTAGAAGATGAACAGCATTCCTTCATGAGGACAGAATGATAACAGAGATCTACTGGGGCCCTGGGATCTACCCCTGTGATAACACACTCCTACCCCCTCCTCTACTCTCTACTGGGCTCTACCCCTGTAATAAAACACTCCTACCCCCTCCTCTACGCTCTACTGGGCTCTACCCCTGCAATAACACACACCTACCTCCTCCTCTACTCTCTACTGGGGCCCTGGGCTCTACCCCTGCGATAACACACTCTTACCTCCTCCTCTACTCTCTACTGGGCTCTACCCCTGTAATAACACACTCCTACCCCCTCCTCTATTCTCTACTGGGCTCTACCCCTGTAATTAAACACTCATACCCCCTCCTCTACTCTCTACTGGGCTCTACCCCTGTAATAAAACACTCCTACCCCCTCCTCTACTCTCTACTGGGCTCTACCCCTGTAATAAAACACACCTACCGCCTCCTCTACTCTCTACTGGGCTCTACCCCTGTAATAAAACACTCCTACCCCTTCCTCTACTCTCTACTGGGCTCTACCCCTGTGATAACACACTCCTACCCCCTCCTCTACTCTCTACTGGGCTCTACCCCTGTAATAAAACACTTCTACCCCCTCGTCTACTCTCTACTGGGCTCTACCCCTGTAATAAAACACACATACCCCCTCCTCTACTCTCTACTGGGCTCTACCCCTGTAATAAAACACTCCTACCCCTTCCTCTACTCTCTACTGGGATCTACCCCTGTGATAACACACTCCTACCCCTTCCTCTACTCTCTACTGGGATCTACCCCTGTGATAACACACTCCTACCCCCTCCTCTATTCTCTACTGGGCTCTACCCCTGTAATAAAACACTCCTACCCCCTCCTCTACGCTCTACTGGGCTCTACCCCTGTAATAAAACACACCTACCCCCTCCTCTACTCTCTACTGGGCTCTACCCCTGTAATAAAACACTCCTACCCCCTCCTCTACGCTCTACTGGGCTCTACCCCTGTAATAAAACACACCTACCTCCCCCTCTACTCTCTACTGGGGCCCTGGGCTCTACCCCTGTGATAACACACTCCTACCCCTTCCTCTACTCTCTACTGGGATCTACCCCTGTGATAACACACTCCTACCCCCTCCTCTATTCTCTACTGGGCTCTACCCCTGTAATAAAACACTCCTACCCCCTCCTCTACGCTCTACTGGGCTCTACCCCTGTAATAAAACACACCTACCCCCTCCTCTACTCTCTACTGGGCTCTACCCCTGTAATAAAACAAACCTACCCCCTCCTCTAGTCTCTACTGGGCTCTACCCCTGTAATAACACACTCTTACCCCCTCCTCTACTCTCTACTGGGCTATACCCATGTAATAAAACACTCCTACCCCCTCCTCTACTCTCTACTGGGCTCTACCCCTGTAATAAAAAACTACTAGCCCCTCCTCTACGCTCTACTGGGCTATACCCCTGTAATAAAACACTCGTACCCCCTCCTCTACTCTCTACTGGGCTCTACCCCTGTAATAAAACACTCTTATCCCCTCCTCTACTCTCTACTGGGCTCTACCCCTGTAATAAAACACTCTTACCCCCTCCTCTACTCTCTACTGGGCTCTACCCCTGTAATAAAACACGCTTACCCCCTCCTCTACTCTCTACTGGGCTCTACCCCTGTAATAAAACACTCTTACCCCCTCCTCTACTCTCTACTGGGCTATACCCCTGTAATAAAACATTCTTACCCCCTCCTCTACGCTCTACTGGGCTCTACCCCTGTAATAAAACACTCTTACCCCCTCCTCTACTCTCTACTGGGCTCTACCCCTGTAATAAAACACTCAACCCCCTCCTCTACTCTCTACTGGGCTCTACCCCTGTAATAAAACACTCTTACCCCCTCCTCTACTCTCTACTGGGCTCTACCCCTGTAATTAAACACTCCTACCCCCTCCTCTACTCTCTACTGGGCTATACCCCTGTAATAACACACTCCTACCCCCTCCTCTACTCTCTACTGGGCTCTACCCCTGTAATAAAACACTCCTACCCCCTCCTCTACTATCTACTGGGCTCTACCCCTGTAATAAAACACTCTTACCCCCTCCTCTACTCTCTACTGGGCTCTACCCCTGTAATAAAACACTCTTACCCCCTCCTCTACTCTCTACTGGGCTCTACCCCTGTAATAAAACACTCTTACCCCCTCCTCTACTCTCTACTGGGCTCTACCCCTGTAATAAAACACCCTTACCCCCTCCTCTACGCTCTACTGGGCTCTACCCGTGTAATAAAACACTCTTACCCCCTCCTCTACTCTCTACTGGGCTCTACCCCTGTAATAACACACTCCTACCCCCTCCTCTACTCTCTACTGGGCTCTACCCCTGTAATAACACACTCCTACCCCCTCCTCTACTCTCTACTGGGCTCTACCCCTGTAATAACACACTCCTACCCCCTCCTCTACTCTCTACTGGGCTCTACCCCTGTAATAAAACACTCTTACCCCCTCCTCTACGCTCTACTGGGCTCTACCCGTGTAATAAAACACTCTTACCCCCTCCTCTACTCTCTACTGGGCTCTACCCCTGTAATAACACACTCCTACCCCCTCCTCTACTCTCTACTGGGCTCTACCCCTGTAATAACACACTCCTACCCCCTCCTCTACTCTCTACTGGGCTCTACCCCTGTAATAACACACTCCTACCCCCTCCTCTACTCTCTACTGGGCTCTACCCCTGTAATAACACACTCCTACCCCCTCCTCTACTCTCTACTGGGCTCTACCCCTGTAATAACACACTCCTACCCCCTCCTCTACTCTCTACTGGGCTCTACCCCTATAATAAAAAACTCTTACCCCCTCCTCTGCTAAACTGCCCTTCTCCTCTTCATATTACGACATCTCTAGACTGTCCCCTGGTCTCTACCCCCTTACCTTCCCTACTTAACTCTTCCTCTCCTCTCATCCAGAACTTTCCAACTCCTCTCTGCTACTCTGCCTGATCCAACCAGATGATCTACACATACCAGAGGACACACTGAGGACAACATTGACTCATACAAATATGCATTGACATATTAAAATATAGAGATTGACTGACAGACAGATTTAACACATCTGAATGACAACAGACAAACCACAGGCAACAGCACAGCAGCACACACACACACACACACACACACACACACACACACACACACACACACACACACACACACACACACACACACACACACACACACACACACACACACACACACACACAGCTGACATCACAGGCCAGGGGTGTGTGTGTGTGTGTGTGTGTGTGTGTGTGTGTGTGTGTGTGTGTGTGTGTGTGTGTGTGTGTGTGTGTGTGTGTGTGTGTGTGTGTGTGTGTGTGTGTGTGTGTGCTGTCCTGCTGGCACCACATCAGTCCATCAGGCTGCACCTACAGACATGGAAACCTGACAGGTAGTTCCCAGCCCCTCCCTCTTTTCCCCCTCTCCTCTGTCCTCCACCTCTCTCTCTCCTCTGTCAGATAATTCCCAGCCACCTCACTGTCCTCTCCTCCCCCTCACTCCAGTCTCTCTCCTTCCTCCCTGTCCTCTCTTCCCCCTCTCCCATTCTCTCCAGTCTCCCTCCTTCCTCCCTGTCCTCTCCTCCCATTCTCTCCAGTCTCTATCCTTCCTCACTGTCCTCTCCTCCTCCTCACTCCAGTCTCTCTCCTTCTTCCCTGTCCTCTCCTCCTCCTCTCTCCAGTCTCTCTCCTTCCTCCCTGTCCTCTCCTCCTCTCTCCAGTCTCTCTCCTTCCTCCCTGTCCTCTCCTCCTCTCTCCAGTCTCTCTCCTTCCTCCCTGTCCTCTCCTCCCTCTCACTCCAGTCTCTCTCCTTCCTCCCTGTCCTCTCCTTCCCCTCTCTCCAGTCTCTCTCCTTCCTCCCTGTCCTCTCCTTCCCCTCTCTCCAGTCTCTCTCCTTCCTTCCTGTCCTCTCCTCCTCCTCACTCCAGTCTCTCTCCTTCCTCCCTGTCCTCTCCTCCTCCTCTCTCCAGTCTCTCTCCTTCCTCCCTGTCCTCTCCTCCTCCTCTCTCCAGTCTCTCTCCTTCCTCCCTGTCATCTCCTCCTCCTCACTCCAGTCTCTCTCCTTCCTCCCTGTCCTCTCCTCCCCCTCTTTCCAGTCTCTCTCCTTCCTCCTTGTCCTCTCCTCCCCCTCTTTCCAGTCTCTCTCCTTCCTCCCTGTCCTCTCCTCCCCCTCTTTCCAGTCTCTCTCCTTCCTCCCTGTCCTCTCCTCCTCCTCTCTCCAGTCCAGACATACAGAGTCACTCTGCTTCTTAGACCGTGACCCCAACCAAAACCATGAAACTCTGACCCCAACCAAAACCATTAAAGCCTGTTAAACCCATTAAAGACTGTTAGGCTGTAGGATTCACTAGACTGTTAGGCTGTAGGATTCACTAGACTGTTAGGTTGTAGGACTGTTAGACTGTAGGATTCACTAGACTGTTAGGCTGTAGGATTCACTAGACTGTTAGGCTGTAGGATTCACTAGACTGTTAGGCTGTAGGATTCACTAGACTGTTAGGCTGTAGGATTCACTAGACTGTTAGGCTGTATGATTCACTAGACTGTTAGGCTGTAGGATTCACTAGACTGTTAGGCTGTAGGATTCACTAGACTGTTAGGCTGTAGGATTCACTAGACTGTTAGGCTGTAGGATTCACTAGACTGTTAGGCTGTAGGATTCACTAGACTGTTAGGCTGTAGGATTCACTAGACTGTTAGGCTGTAGGATTTAGTGGACTGTTACACGGAACCCAAACCGGCTGTGCGCCATCGTGTGCTATCATGCATACATTTATTTTGTCCCCTCACACCAAACGCGATCACGACACGCAGGTTAAAATATCAAAACAAACTCTG